>NW_024086895.1:0-22982 GCF_009730915.1 Dioscorea cayenensis subsp. rotundata | reverse complement strand
CATAGGGAGACATTACAAAAAAGAAAAATAGATTAGGGTTTTGAATCAAAATCACAAGATATTCTAAGAATAAATAATGATTTTGTGTTTTTTATTGAAAACAAAAAATTTAGGTGACATTTCAAAAGAAGACATAGGATTAGATTGGTTGAAAAATAGACATATCGAAAAGAAAAACAGGATTTCAGCTTTAGATTAAAAAAATGAGACACTGAAAAAGATAATAAAAGGATTAGGGTTTCATTAAAAACAAAAAAAAATAAGAGACACCGGAAAAGAAAAACAGCTAGGATTACAGTCTGATTAAAAATAAGAGATATTCATGAAGAAAAATAGGATTAGACTTGATTGAAAATATTTAGATATTTATGAAAATGTCAGATTAGGACTTAAATGAAAATGATAAATAGGAGACATTGCGAAAAAAATAAAATAAAATTAGTATTCTGATTGAAAAATAGAGATACTTTAGGAAGACATAACTTAGTCTGCAAGAGAGACACTCTGAAAGAAAACAAGACCAGAGACCCTATCCAGGCATACCCTGGCACAGGTTAGTCTGAGCAAAATAGCTGAGATTCCCAAAATAAAGACACACTCAGTGCCTCTGATCAAATGAGGAGCACTTGTGTTGAAATGATCAATTATGATTGATCCAAACATGACACATTCCAGATTGATTTGACTACATCTGAAATAGTCTTTAACCAAATAGGACATGAATGTTTTCTCTACCTTCAACCAAAACTTAATCCAGTTTTCTTCTTTCAAATGATTTCAAACCAAACCAATCAAAGATTGTTTTAATGATTCATTTTTGAATCCAAGAATGCCCATATTTTAGAAACAACCTTAACTGTATTACTTTGGCCTCCTATTTTTGAATCCTAAAACCAGTAATCTTAAGTGTTTTGCCTGGTGATGTCTCACATAAATCAAAACAACAATCGCTTTTGTTTTCTTTTTCGGAATGCACGTCCCGAATTTTAAACTCACAAAACCTCATCCTATATTTTCTTTTGGAAAGCCTTACTAGCTTTTCAATCAAAACCTTAATAGTTTTCTTATAGCAATGCCCCTTATTTTCAATCAAAACCCTAATCATACTAGTTTTCTTCTGAATGGCTACTATTTCCATAATCAAAGCCTAATCTTATGTTTTTCTTTTCGAAATTCCTACTACATTGAATCAACACACTAACTCCTATGTGAAATGTCCCTATTCAAAACACTAGCTTCTCTTTTCTTTTAGAATATCTCCTATATTTTCAATAAAAACATATCCTTTTTTCTTTTCTTTCAGAATGTCCGCTACTTTTAATCTGATCTAATCCTATGTTTACTTTTTCGAATGTGTCATATTTTAGTTTGAATCAATATGGTAATCCTTTGTTTTCTTTCTAATGTCTCATGAATCAAAAACACTAATCGATTCTTTTTATTTTGGGAATATCAGCTGTATCAAAAACCCTAACTATATGTCTTTTTCAAAAATGTCTGCTATTATTGAATAAAAATCCTAATCTTATGTTTTCTTTTCAAAATGTCTCCTATTTTTGAACTAAAATTGTAATCCTTTGCTTCCTTTTCGAAATGTTTCCTATTTTTCAATCTGAATACTAATTTTATTTTATTTTTCGTGCATAATGTCTCCTATTTATCATTTTTCATTCAAAATCCTAATCCTATGTTTTATTTTCATGATATCTCGTATTTTTCAAATCAAGTCCCTAATCCTATTTTTCTTCGTAGAATATCTCTCATATTTTTAATCGAATCAGAATCCTCATGTTTTTCTTTCCGAATGTCTCTTATTTTTGTGTTTTTAATGAAAAACCCTAATCCTTTTGGTATCTTTTTCGGAGTGTCTCATTTTTAATCTAAAGCCTAATCCTATGTTTTCTTTTCGATATGTCTCCTATTTTTCAACCAAAATCCTAATCCTATGTCTTCTTTTTGAAATGTCACCTAAATTTTTATTTTCAATCACCTAATCCCATTATTTATTCTTAGAATGTCTTGTAGTTTTTGATTCAAAAACCCTAATCCTATGTTTTCTTTTGTAATGTCTCCTATTTTCTAGTTTTGAATCAAAATGATTATCATATGTTTCTTCGAATGTCCGCTTTTTAATCAAAACCCCTAATATTAAGCTTTTCTTTTGTAATGTCTCCTATTTTTTTCATTTTTGATCTCAAAACTACACACTGTCTTTTTACTTTCGAAAATGTCTCCAATTTTTAGTTTTAAATCAAAAACCCCTAAACATATATTTCCTTTTCGTAATGCCTCCTATTTTTGAATAAAAATCCTAACCGATGTCCTATGTTTTCTTTTCTGCATGTCTCCCTAATTTTTATCAAAAACACTAATCCTATGTTTTTCTGTTGGGGAATGTCATCTATTTTTAAATCAAAACCTTAATTCTATGTTTTCTTTTCAGAATATCTCATATTTTCTTTCAGTTAAAAACATAATCATATGTTCTCTCTTTTGGAAATGGTTCTATATTTTTGATTAAAAACCCCTAGTCCTATGTTTTTGATTGAAACATAATAAGAGACATTGCTATAAGAAAACTTGGATTATGATTTTGATTAAAAATAGTAGATATTCCGAAAAGAAAAATATGAGATTAGTGTTTAGATTCAAATATAGTAGGAATTCTAGAAAGAAAAATATTGATTATGGGTTTTGATACAAAAATAGAGAGATTACTAGAAGAAAAACATAGGATATATATTTTGATTCAAAAATAGCGTATATCTCACTAGAGAAAACATGGATTAGGTTTTTGATTGAAATGTCTAGTATTTTTCTTATATTAATGTCTCCTACTTTCCAATGAAAATCCTAATCCTATGTTTTTTTTTCTAGAATGACTACTATATTTGAATCAAAAACTCATAATCTATGTTTTCTTTCTAGAATGTCTCCTATATTTGAATAGAAACCCTAGTCATATGTTTTCCTTTCGGTATGTCTCCTATTTTTCAATCCAAACTTGAGTCATATGTTTTCTTTTCTTAATGTCTCCTATTAATCAGTTTTGAATTAAAAGCCAAACCTATGTTTTCTTTTCGGGATGTCTCATATTTTTCGATCAAAAACCTAATTCTTTCTTTTTTTTATTCGAATGTCTGGTATTTTTAATAAAAACCCTAATTCTATGTTTTATTTTTCGGAATGTGACCTATTTTTCAGTTTTTAAATCAAAAACCCTAATCCTTTGTTTTATTTTTGAATATCTCATTTTTTTGAATCAAAACACTAATTCTATGTTTTCTTTTTAGAAATAACAGATTAGGGCTTTGTTTCAAACCTAGTTTTGTTTAAACCCTCATGGATTGTATACTTCCTTACCTATTCCTAGGGTACCATGGGAAGATATTTCTATAGATTTTGTTCTTGGATTACCACAGACTAAGAGGGGAAAGGGTTCTATATTTGTGGTTGTTGATTGGTTTAGCAAGATGACTCATTTTACTCACTGTCATAAGAGCGATGATGCTTCACATGTTGTTGATCTATTTTTCCGAGAAGTGGTGTGACTAACTACATGGTGTGCCCCGAACCATTGTCTCTGATCGTGATACCAAGTTCTTGAGCTATTTTCAGAAAACCTTGTGGGGGAAGCTAGAACCAACCTATTATTCTCCTCTACGTGTGAACCCCAAACAAATGGGCAAACAGAAGTTGTGAACCGCACGCTATCCATGATATTAAGAACAATTTTAAAGAAGAATTTAAAGATGTGGGAGGAGTCGAATTCGCATATAACAGGGCGATACATTCCACCACTAAATTATGTCCATTAAAATTGTATATGGTTTGAACCTACTGCCCCGATAGATCTTTTACCTTTGCCCTTGCAGGAACAAGCTAATATGGATGCAAGCAAGCGTGCTGAATTTGTGAAGAAAAGACATGAAAAGACAAAAGATAACATTGAGAAGATTACTCTGCAGTATGAGAAGCGAGCGAACAAAAGAAGAAAGATGTTGTTTGAGCCAGGCGACATAGTCTGGATACATTTACGAAAAGAGCATTTTTTGGCACAGCGAAAGTGCAAGTTGCAACCATCAGGTGATGGACTATTCCGAGTGCTTGAGAAGATCAATGACAATGCGTACAAGATTGAGCTTCCAGACAAGTATGGTGTTAGTGCTACTTTCAATGTTGCAGACCTTTTACCTTTCTTCGGTTCAATTGAGTCGAGGCTGAATCCTTTTCAAGAGGAGGAGGATGATAAGGACATCATGCCTATGCTAACTTCACCACTTATGAATAGTAATACTTCATCAGGTATAGAAGAGGAAGCATATCAAGGACCAATTACACAAACCCATGCTAAACAAATCATAAACCAGGTGAACGCTAACTTAAGCTTATTTTTAAATTATACTGATATGGTGGTATTTCCAATTCTTTCTTCCTTAATTGTACTTAGGTGTATCGGAAGTGAGGACATAATTCCAGACTTAGCCAAACAAGAGGATAGCAAGAGACAAGCATTTGGAGGCACGCCACATGTTTGCCTCACACTCACATCCACGTCCAAGAAGAAAACTATGCCTATCTTCGCTAGCCCTACGCAAACAAAGGGAGATATTTCCTTTTATGATAAATCAGCCCAAAATATCTCTTTCCTAAACCAACGTGATTTCTGGAAGGAAACAAAATCAAATCCCAACCAATCAAGAAATCAAATATTCCAAGATTAAGAGTGGAGAGATTCGCCTGCCATCTTCACGTGCTACTGTAACAGCAGAAAACTATTCCCATATTCAGATTGATATTCTAGCCAATTTTATTTTCCTATTTTTAGATTGTTTTCCAAGAAATTTAATAAAATAGCTTTCTTGTATCCCAAGTTTATGTCGGTTATAAATAGCCTTTGATTATTATTCACAAAATAAGAGTTGTCTTGCTACCATTGTTCTTATGAGTTCCCCCGGATTCACTAGAGGAAAGTTTCGGCTTTCTCCTAATTCATGCTCTACACTTCCGGGCATTTTGTGTGGATTAGTTTCTGGTTTGTGGTTCTGCGATTGTTCGGACAGCGGGTCGGAGTTCTTGAAGCTTCGGATCATCTCTCCCCAATGTACGGGTCGCATACATCCGCAACTGTTCATAGCTAGTTATCCCTCAACCTAAATCCTAAGCCGTGAAGATCAGGCCATCATCTAGACCTCCTTCTTCTTCACCAAGTTGGAGCCTATCACAAAAGCAATACTGTAACTATGGTTCTGAAATACACTAATTTTTTCTAAGGTAACTGTGGGTGTCATACACATCAAATTTTGCAATCACATAGGGCGACCACAACTACGGCAATCCACAGACCAAGTTTTACAAAAATAACTGTGCAAATCAAACATATCAAGTTATGTAAACACATGATTTAACACAAGAATACCTTAGAATTCTGTAGATATTAAACTCAAGTAAATCAACATAACACATAAACATCCAAGTTCATAGATCTGGGGCACTAGAGAATGGTTAAAGCCCCCATAGTTGTAAAGATCAATACAACGCTAAGGAAAACAAAAGAACAAGAAGCCATGAAAGACTTCCCCCTCTTTTCTTCTAAACCACTCTAATGGTGCTCCGATGAAGTCCTGCTGGCCAAGCTCCGCTCCACTCAAGATCTGCACCGTAGCTTTACTCCAGCCCCAGAATTGTGAAGGGGGAGAGCTTGGCAGCCAACCACAAGGAGAAGGAAGAAGAATCCTCTTCAAATGACCTAGATCCGGGTTTTTCGGGGAGGGCATTGTCGTGCTTATACTGTGCTTCTCCCCCTAATTATCTCAGGAAAGTCTGGGCAATTGAATCACAGAAATTTAGCATAAGTATGCCCCTGCTTCTCAAACAAGCACGGTCATTCAAGGAGCACATAAACTGTGTTTTTCCTCCAGACTTGTGCCACAGTGATTTGTTACAATAAATGTCGTAGTAGTCATCTATAGTGTTTTGCTACAATGCCAATGCTCTGCCTTATGCAGGTTTCACATGGGAAAATTAGTGGGAGGAACACGGTCGTGCTCATAGCATGCTTCACTTAAAACACTGCATTTTGACCTCTTTTCGCACTATAATTGCGCAAAATCCTTTTCTTTTGCACAAGGACCTGTTTTTCCAAAGACAATTATGTAATAATACCATAGGAGCATCAGATTACAACAAATAACCATTTAAAGAAAAGATAAATACCTGAAAGAAGTATAGAAATATCTATATAAAATGTACTCATCAAATGTTCCCACACTTGAACATTTAGTTGTCCTCAAGCAAAACACATCAACTCACAAGAAAGAAGATGAGTGCATGACTTCTTATCTCGATAATGGAATTTTTCAAAAAGTGTAGAGGGAAACCAAAGTTGTTAGAGTGTGTTTAGTGATCAAAAATGATAAGTCTTACCCTCATTATATATTCCACTGTGTGTGTGTGATTACCCTAAATTATGTGCCCCATGCATTATTAAGATTAAGGTTTCAGCAAATAGAAGGATAGCTAGCGTGAGCATCATCCTCAGACGGAATGAGAGTGAATCGATGGTGAAATCAATAAGAGCAAATAAGAACTGTACAAGACACAATTTGAGTACCAGAGTGGTAAGCACTCCTCTCTTCTTCGGAATCAACTCGGGCTGAGCAAGCAAGTCAAGCTTCGGAGAATTCGGCAAGCAGTCTCTGGTTGAATAATTGTTAAGGGCAACCCAATCAAGACCATCCAATCAGTCAACTGAGGTCGATAGTGACGCCTTTCGATACCCTCACTCAAGGGCGGACTTTAGCCTATTATAATCTTGGGTGCTCTTTCCAGCCATCAATCGCAGCGTCCATTAATAGACTCTTCATACATAATGCCGGTACGAGCTTTTTTTGTCGACCAGGGAACCGAGCGAGATCCCTCTTTTTGGATATTATGGGACCTGCCTAATGAAGCCCCCAATGGTAAGCAAGAAAAATCAGGGCTTTGGTCAGCTTCGATTCTTTCAATTCGTACACGTACATTTTTTCACCCCTGCAAACGAGATCTTCCCCACGGGTGCTTCCCTCTTTTGCTAAAGGATTGCCCCCATTCAATAGGCTTCTTTTCTTTGGAGAGGCTCCTATCTTGACAGGGATTCTTCCTTCTTTGACTAGTGAGTGAGCCCACCTGGGATGGGATGGTTTATGAGTTGGAAAGAGGGGTCGAATTTTGGTCTAAGGAAGGGAACTCCGGCTGATAGATAAAAATCCCCTGCTTTCTTCCTTTCGTCGACATCCAGTAGTGGGCCACTGGTCGTAAAAGAAAGACGAGGGCTAGCGTTCAAAAAGCAGACCAGTTTTTTTTTGATAACTATCTGTCCGCACATCTAAGCAGTCCTATCTTTGATAATAGCATAACTATATGGCTAGCCAGCTAGCTGAAGGATGGCAAGTAGGCCAGAGCTCCACTTCGATCTCTCAAAGCCTCTTTTTCTGCCAGGTCTCGATCAGAAAGGACAGAAAGCGGAGCAGGCAGTAAGGGCCCGAATTTTAGTAAGAAAGGAAGGTGCTCATAAAAAAAAGTTATCCAAAGGGGCTCTCGAATCCCTCAATCGTTTATGCCAATGTTCTTCCCCTATACGAAGAAGATCGATAGGGGCATAAATTTCTTCGTTCAATCGATCCAAAAGAAGGCTGACCAGGAGACCGGAGATGGGTCTTTGCTTTCGTCAGGGGGTAGCTCGTAACAGGGTTTCCCTCTGCGGAAGACTTCTTCCGAATGGCGTAATTGTCCTATTTCTTTTTTCCTCGATCTTCAAAGAAGGCCTACTTCAATGAAAGCTCCTCTTACTCCTTATCCTTATCCTTTAGGATAGGATCGTCGTTGGTCCTTCTTTCACTAAGAATCTCACCATTTTCGAGTAGTTTAGTTCGCGCGAACGCGCGAGGGACTATCCTTTCTATCGCTTGCGCTTGCTTTTTCACTCCCCTTTCAATAAGACCCAACGGTCTCTCTCTTCTATAAAGCGAAGCAAAGCGCATGGCGCTGAAGTGAAGAAAGCTCAATAAACACAGACGAACACGATGCAGGGCATAGCTACAATGAGACCGCTGATCATATAAAAAGATATGCTGGACCTTTCTCGATGCTTTTTGGTGACTCACCAACCGATCCAGCAGTGATCGATGACAGAATGGTACGAACAAATCAAAGGATTTTGAAGTTCTCCATTGACTTCTCTCTTTACCCACCAAAGGCCTTAGCATATGTTCCGTCATGGGTGTGCACCTTTTTCCGGGGCAGGAGCCGGCCTCCTACTCTCTTATGCAGCATTTATTAGCTTAGCGGGTGGATCGTGCAATAAGCCTCTCTCGACCCTCCCTTTCTCATACGTCTTTATGAAAGCCTCTCGCCTTTCGAGATCCGGTCCATCATCAACTCAGTCAGATCTTCTTGTTTGCCCGCTTTGATTAGGCTTCCTTTAACATCTTTGATCGGCATTTCGTGCCTGCATCCCTGCAGAATTCGACCTTTTATCAGCTGGGCTGGTTGGGTAGTGTAGTTGTTGTAAGGTTAGAGGCTCGGGAAAGGTGATAAAAAGCTCTTCGACAACGGAAATGAGAAAATCGAGTCCAAAATAAACCAAGTGAATATGGACTTAAAGGCTTTAACAAAAACGAAAATGTAGTTGTGGATGGAGTGAAAGAAAGTAATCCGGTTCAATCAAGTTTGTTGAGCAAAAGGAATTACACAACCGAAGTCCGAGGGCCGAAAAAAAGACATATCCACCCGATATTTCACACCTTTGGATGAGCCACTAGAAGATGTCCTGAGTTTATTGGACCGAGCCGGATCAGATATCCACCTATTAGATCATGGGGTAATGGTCGGGAAAAGTCAAAGTGGTCTAACGAAAATCAAGATTGTGCTTTTACTTTCATAAAACGTTTTGTTGTTAGTTTGCGGTGGAGCTAGCGACTCGGAACAAGAGCTTTTGCTTATAACTGCGCTGCCGAGATCATCGTTGATTGGGAGATCGAAACCTTTTGCGCTTAGGCCCCTATCTCTGCCGCCCGGGCTCTTGTCTCTGCATAATACCCGGGAGGGGCGTCGGAACAGGGAGGGATACTAGGCGAAGGTAAGCCGGATATGCTATGAAGAATGATACTCGAGCCGTACCTACTGCTACTAATGCGCCTACTACGAGACCACTACTACTACTAAAATTCCATCCCGGTGCATCAACCGCGGACAGGTCAACCCGCTCTCTCACTCAAATATGGATCTAGAACATCTTCTTCAAACCTTGCTTCGACTCTCGAACAGCAACGCTTGATCCCTCGAGCGAAGGGAAGGGTTGTACGGTTGAGAAGGGACGGGCACTCCTATCCCTTGATAGCTCACCTGGGCGGCTCGTGGCGGGAGACGGGGAAAGCACCCCCCGTATCATCCTCAGTTGCATCTCTGGTAATATTATTGACCTCCATCGCTATCGCTATCCTATTTCGACACTGATCCCGACACCAATCCGGAATATATATAGACATGACTGGGCTCCCTCACTCCGGCCTATCCGACGAAGTTACTCCCGTAGAAGACAGCTTAATTTCCTGTAGAAGATCTTGCTTGCCAAACTATCTCCCCCTTATATCTATCAATCATTGGGAAAACATCTCTATCCACGGGTACTAACGTTTATCCATTGGAAGGCGTAACATACT
The DNA here is from genome assembly GCF_009730915.1 of Dioscorea cayenensis subsp. rotundata. Classification (NCBI taxonomy): domain Eukaryota; kingdom Viridiplantae; phylum Streptophyta; class Magnoliopsida; order Dioscoreales; family Dioscoreaceae; genus Dioscorea; species Dioscorea cayenensis. The sequence goes on along the minus strand of NW_024086895.1, from coordinate 13,281 downwards.
CGATGTGAGCTAGGGGGATGATAAAAAAAACTGTCGAGTTTGGGGGCATAATAACTATGGCAGGAGTTTACCCTTCTCTGCCAGTATCATTCCCAGTAGCTCCATGAGCCGACGGTTTATTCAAAAAGGTGCAATTCATAAGTAAGTTCCCATGGTTGGCAGGTGGAGATGAATCACGACAGCTTTTCACTCCACCATTGGTATGGACGGAGCTCCCTAGAATGGTATACTCGTACACCCGCCATACCGGAACATCGGCCAGTAATCGTTTTGAAGTTCCGGTGGAATCGATCCAGAACCATTCTGAGCTATACCAATCGATAGCGTATGGAAAGGGCTTTGCTCCGTTGGTATAGTAGGTAGAGCCATTTCTTGCCCTTGCCCTTGAGCCTTAGATAAATAACTTAACTGGATAAAACGATTCCTCAATAGGAAAACGAGAAGCTCCAACTGGATCAATTGGAACTGGAACAAGCTATGCTACCTTTGGCTCCGCCTCCGTTCCGGTTTCCGGTTCAGGGTCAACTGGAGCTTGGTCAGGTACTAGAACTACGAGTTCCTTTCTCCCTAACAGTCGAGTAGCTTCCGCTCCTCCTATGTATGAGTATTTCAAAATTGTAAAGATCCTCCTCTAATACGAATGTGTAATCGGAGGATGTTCGCCATGTAGATTCTTGATCCTAGAACGGGGGATGGAATGTGGCTGCTTCTGGGGTTGAAGTTCATGATGATTCTGAAGTTGATGACAGGGGTCGCATGCAGGGGTGTGCCCCTATCTCTCCGGGGAGGAAGAGAAGAAGTGCATGGAAGGGTGAAGAATGAACACTCGACTAAAAGGAGAGGGAAAGAGAGAGCAGTATCTTATACACGTATTAACAACCAACCTGAACTGCACCGGAAGGGCCATCTCCGACTCCTTAGGGGATGAAAGAGCATGAACTAATCTCTAAACCGATGGACTTATCTGAGAAATGAGATTGGTTAGCTGCTCCCTCAAAATATTGGTTCATTGACCGGAATAGAAGGCATCGAAAATCTTCGAACCATCGCCTTACAGCCCGAGGTTCCCAAAAAACCGATTCCTCTTGAATCGAATATTTGCATTTGATCCGACTTCGATCGGAGAATGCCTATGGAATTTTTCACAGATGTGGTTCGCCCGTCACCCTGAGTTGCTTACTGATCCCTCGGGTAGAGGGATCAGGGGGAAGGGATAAGCCTAGATGTCACTCCATCGATACAACGTATTGAGCGACTTCGATGAAGAGGGAGATGCTCCTTTACTCGACTGGAAATGACGGGTCGACAACTCCGAATCACAAGCTATTGACAACTAACTAAACTACTCCGGATGAGGGGTGAAATATTCTGCCTTCCTTCGAGTATACGCGCTTTCTCACTAAATGGGGGAAGGGAAGGATTCAATACCCCACCCAGAAAGACGTGTTTTCCATTTTTTAAATAAGGCATGTAAGCCTCTTTGTCCCTCCCGGTGCGGTAGCAGAAGCATTATCAGCTCCCGAACGAAGTAAAGTCTTTCTCTCCTGGCTCTCCGCCCAATTTCGATCTTTCTGCTGCCCAATCCAACAAGCCTTGAGTGGTTACCCCTCCTTCCGAGAAGTGTCATGATCCGGACTGAGATGAACAGCTCCCGAAGAAGATGAAGCTACCGAGATGGGAATTAGGGAGCTGCTCTTCCGGCCGAGAAAGCGATTGAGAAAGCCAACAATTCTTTTCTATCCGGATCTTTTATTCCGAATATCTTAGATCGAACATCACAAGCCTTAGAACCATAATTCACAACTCACTCCCGACCGATAAGAGGGGCCTCCGTCCAACCTCGAGAGTCTTGAATGCTCCTTCCATCCATCAAAAGCATGATAGTTTCATTTTTATGGTCAGAACTCAATCCCAGTCTGGGGATGGTGAATTAGACTCAGCCTATGCGGGCCTTATACTCGATCCACCGCTGGGAAATTCTCATCGAGCTATGATTATCCAGCAAGTACTGTTGGGATAGTAGAGGCGTTGTCATAATATAGATGGTAGCTAGTAGGGGTGGAATCCGTGGCACCAACATAACATTTAGTAACTATGGGATTGCTGGTTTTCCTAATTCTTAAGCTTTTTTTGTTACAGATTAGCCTGTTGTGATCAGAAGCAGAGGACACATTACATTAGTAGCGGGTTCTCAAGCAGGTATCAATTCTGCTTTTTATTTGACCTTCTTCCTTATCTAAATCCACTAGGTTCTTCAGTATTTGCATGCAAGAGAATGATTGACTGATAGGCGGATGGAATCTCCAATCAATATCCCCCATCCCAGAACTTATATCTATCGGCAAAAAGAGCCTAACTGATGGAGTCTTTGGAATGAGAATACTATCTATCCGTCTTTCTCATTATCATTAGCTTCAGCTTGTTCCTGCTCATTTCTATCAAAAACGAGATGGACTTGACTTACAACGAGTGAAAATAGCATACGTCTGACTAAATGAAAAGATGCGTAAGCGCTTTTTACTTCCTTAATCAGGCCCCTTTAGGAATTGGAGAGTGGGGCGCAGATCGGTCCACTCACTCAAGCCCCTGCCCCTAGCTCTATTATCTATCCCCTACCTTTATTTAAGTTCACGGCCCTTTCAATCTACGGTTTTTTTATCTAGTCCTCTAGGTCTCAAAAAGTGCTTTCTAGGCGGACTCTTGATCTCGGGTTGCTTTTGCGAGTAGAATATTCTTAGTCATCGCCAGTCTATCTTCATTTTTCCTTGCCTTCTCATGCTAGTGAGTGATTTGGATTCATTCTTTATATGTAGTATAGACAATCTAACCCTTCTCTCAAACCATGTTGGAATTTCACATAGAGCCCTAACCTTAGCCATACATAAAGCACCAACAAGATCAGTTAGAAGCTCAAGCGGTAAAGAGGCCCGCACAGAATAGGGAGAGGCCCAGTTTTTCAGACATCAAGTTTTGGTCCCCTGTCTCGGCTACAAGCTCAGGATTTCAGTCTTCAGCTATAAGAGCATTAGAAGCTGGACAAGAAGCAGAACAGGATAGAGAAAATCATACGGAAATGAGAGCACCCACTACTATCTTGCTTGATAGAGTATCCTTCTTATGCATCTGTGGACTCTGTAAGATGTGAAAAATCTATCTCGTACATATCTTATCGAGTCACCTACGACAGGAAGCATGCCTATTGAAAGCTCAAGCCAATGTGTATCTTTACCCTCCAGCGGAAGTCACTCTTTCTTTTTGTTACAGCTAATATGAGTGTCCCTGCTGGAGTGGTTTTTAGACTAAAAAAATGACTCCGTTTATCACCCCAACACTGAAAACTGCTCAAAAATCGCCCGGAATCCTCAGTCAAGTGCTGTGGAAGGCCTCCAGTCTATATCTCTATCTTAAAGTCCCCACTTTGGACATGTGTAGAAGTGCTGTAGAGTGGCGAATTTCATTTCCAAATCATCCATTCACTTCCAACAGGCCTCCAAATGCGGGGAAAAGTGCCATCATGTAGGGACAGTCAGTCCTCCGAAAGTGGTACAGTGCTTCCAAATAAATAAAGTCCAATTGGTATCCTGTCTTCCTCCTATGATTGAACCTCTCTCATCCTCTTCAAGAAAAACCTACCTTAGGTTCTTCCTCTTGGTAGTTCGATCGTCCCTTTACCGGTGTTGGTGGCCCGTCATCAAACAAGATTCTTCATAGAATTTTTCCTTGCTTTCTCACCACCTTTACTTAGCGCTCTTCTCATTTTGTTCTTCAATTTAGCGTTCTTCATCATCCTTCCCCCGTTGGAGTCTTGGGGGGCAGTCTGGCATAATAATGGACCTGCGAGCTTTTCCCCTTCTTACACACGGCCGGCTGTGGCAGAAGGCGTAGAGTTCGCTTTCTAAAGACGTTTTTTTAGGGTTGTCTTCTCTTCTTCTTCTACGCAACACAAACAAGTGTAGGGTACCCTAGATATTATAATCACTTGAATGAAAAATGACAAGTACAAAGAAGACATTCTAGACTAAGCTATGCTAACCTACTCTCTGCTTTTTAAAAAAACTGGATGAAAAAGATGAATGTGATGTAAATATCATATGATGATTTCATTTGAATCCCTTTAGCTTTAGATTGAATATGCTAATTTGTTTATATGAAAAACATTAGTCTAAGTGAAGTGGGTATGTAAGGGAGTGATCTTTTGGCATGATTGAAGTGCCAATAAAAAGAAGATTTGAGGAAGGGAAAGCGGCAGGCAGAGAAAGCAGGGAATAAGAAGAAGCGCTAAAGGCTGCTAGAAAGCAAAAGCAACTCTATCTATATAAGATAAGGGGAGAGGAAGGAGAGGTGTCCCTAAGCTTTCCGGCTCACTAGTAGGTGACGAAGGGATTTAAAAAAAGGGTCATTTTCATCTTCCGATGCATTCGTTCGGATGCATTCTTCCTTCTTAACCTTTTCAACCTACCGAATTTTCCTCTTCCTGGTAATGAATTGAGCGGCAGCGAGGAGGTCCGGTTCAATAGTGATTTCGTCTGCTTTTGGAACTTCGATTCCTGGGGACAAAGAAAGTGACTGCGGAGTGTTGAATTTAAATTACCTATTTCTTTGATTTTATGGGTCTCATAGGCATCTCTCTTCGAGCGGCAGTGCAAGCTCGGATGGTGTAAGCGCTGGCATAAGGTCCTGGATTAGTTTGTACCGGTATAGGTCTCTGAGTGGTGACTTGTCCCCCTTGATGTTTTGGCATTGGATTAGTATAGATCCCAATATTAGTAGCTTCGGTGACATTGGCGGCTTAATGCCTTGCTTGCGCGCTGCGGTGCGCTCTTGCTTGCTGAGTTCTTTTTAGCGTCACTCTATTCGAAATGCTTGCATGCCGCTCTTTCATTCGCTCCTTCAATAGTAGATCTCGTCGTTATCGTCCTTCCTTCCAAGCCCACCGCCCTTGTTTCAAAGCTAGCTTCAAGTTCTAGGGACGGAGTCGAAGAAAAATCCTCAGGAGGTCAACCTGTGACTTCGCATTGTCAGTCTTATGGTAGCCATACCAACAAGGTCTCGTGAAGAGCCAGATCCGTAAGACTCACGATACACGGCTCAATTAACACTAACTACTGAAAAGGAATTCGCTCCAAAGAAAAGACGCTCTGCAGGGACGATCTGGTCGAGATGTGGTGTCAAATCACTTCGATGAGGGATCGCTATGCCACCTGTCCTTATACTGGGCATACTCCGTTGCTAAGCTCACAGTAGGTCAGAGAGGCCTGGGACCTTCCTTTCATGGAAATAGGCTTGCCCGACCTTGTTCTTCGTTATCGCTTCTTCTTTCTCTTCAGATTTGGAATCAATCTCTCTAGACCCAGCTTGAAGATCTAAGTTTTTTTTTTTCTAGTCTAGTAACTTCTTTCTATCTAATAAGGATAAACCGATGGAACAAGGTCTCTACGCCTGTGACCTGAACTGCTCGCTCAATGTGCGTTAGATGCTCCTATATCGCGCTTCCTTCTATAATATAACATTTTCTTGTTTTTCGCACAGCAGGAGATCGAAAGCACGAGTTCGACCTCGATGTAGTGAGTTCTGAGACGGGTAGGTAATTGAATAGTACATTCCCACTCACTTTCTTTCCATTGGCAACTCAGAGCAGAGGAAGAGGGTAGAAGGTGACCTAGAATAGGGCTGATCCAGGTAGCGCAGCATCCTTTTGTGCTTAGTGCTTGGTAGGAGCTGAGCATACGCTAGAATCACGCGCAACGAAGCGGTCGAGGGGCAGGGAGGGAGCCGCTAGGGATGTTTGATTATAGAGTTTCGCATCTGGGTCTTTCTACATATAGTTTAGTTCACGCTATTCTCTTAACGCTTTTCTAAAGCTATTTCTATAGCTATTTCCTTCTTCCTTCCCCACCCGAACCAACCCACCTTGCTCAAAGATTGAAGTTTCGCAGCATTGATTTCTTTGCATTCTCGGAACCAACACCAGACACTTAACACCAACCCAAGCGAGATGAACGACTGGTTTGCTATGAGACCCACCGCCCTTGATAGAGAAGGAAACAGAGTAGGAAGAAATTCACTGGGACAAGAGTTCCTCCAACCTTTCTTTCAAGTAGACTAGGCCAGACCTAGCGCTTAAGTCGTGGTACCCTCAAAACATTACTTATCACCTGATCAATCGCAATCTTAAGCTGAAACAATCCCGGAAACTACCGATGGACGAACCATTGAGCCAACCCGGTCACTCTTCGAGGGGACAAAACAACAAAGAACAAAGAAAAAGGCTAGCGGGGAGGGCGGCAAGTTTGCGAGCGATCGGAGTCTATATTTTATAGGTAGCGGGATTGAAAGCACGAGGTTCGACTTCTTACTGCTAGCCTGTGATAGTCTCAATGCTCTTATGGCAGGTCAGTAGCACCGAGATCTCGGCGGCAATTTCATGCAGCTAGCTCCGCACCGATCGATCAAATAGCAACAAAACTTCAGAAAAGGATTTCTCTTGTTCCGCACGAACCAACCGATCCAGCTGTAACGTAAACTACAACTGTGGGTCAAGATTCGAAACTGACTTGGAAGAGTAGGACAGTCACAGGCGAAGCTTATGATATGAGGATTTAGCAGCTTCCGATTCGCTTAGTGATCAGTCTTGAGTCTTGTTTGACTGACTTAATATACTGCGCTTTACGTTCCGGTTGGTGTTCAGTCTACTGTACTGTATCGAAAGAATACATGTTATGTTCACCCAAAGAAAGGTACGTTTGAGCGGACGGAGAAGGAGCATCCAAAGACGCATCTGAATCTAGAACCAGGGCGGCGGGTTGGGAAGTAATCTTGAACAGAAGAAGCAGCATACGTAGAGGGAATTCAACCGGAATCATTCCCTGCTGACGACTAAAAGGCTACAATAGAGCTTGAAGCTAGCTTTTTTTCATGGGCAAGGTTGGAAGGCTCAACAAAAAAATGCTCGAGACGCTCGAAAGAAGAGCTTTCCACGTTGATCACGCTTTTCAGGTAAATCTGCTTGAGGATGAGAATTCCCTCACTCCGCTCGCCTCGCGCGTATTCCCACGTGTGCTCCTATCTGGCGTGCGCTTACACACCGAAGGCTTTGCGCAGCCCCTTTCCGCTTGTATTCTCCGGCTTGGTTTTGCTAAATTCTGTGAGTTAAAGGGGGATGTGAGTGCAGATCCTTTTGAAATCAATGTGGCGAAGCGAACTAGGTGACCTTTAATTAAGGAGGATGCACCCTCAGGTCGAGTTCAGCTGGACGAGTTACTTAGTTTGTAACGTCAGATACAAAGGGAACTGAACTGTCAGATCGAGTGAGGAAAGACTTAGTATGGCTCTCGATGGATGCGAGATAGATGTGAAATGCATCTGGTACCGGGGATCAGATATGAAGTTTCGAATCTTGACTTGACCCAATGCCAGCTATAAGGGGTTTAAGTTATCTTGACTTATTACAGGAACAAGACCTTTGGAAGACTTCCTGACTCATTCAACTCAAACTCAAATAAAAGCAAGCTCAACTCAAAGATGCTCGGTTGAATGAACGGGAAGCTGCTCCACCAACTCAATAATCATCGAGAAGGGCATTTCCGCGGCGGGTTGAACAAGCTTTTCAAGTCCCAGGCTATGATACCGATCAAGCTTCGGAATTTTCTTTTTCAAACAAATCCCAGGCCAGGAAGGAAGCCGAAGAAAGGTCCGCTGAAGGATCAACTGAAGCATCAAAAGCGGAATTCAAATTTTTGAAGAAAGAGATTAAGAAACATAGAGTTGATATAGAAGCATCCGAAGCAGCATTTCCTGATACGAATACTGTTGGTGGAGCAAGGGCAGATGCTATAGTTCTTTCAATTTAAAATCCCAACTAAGTGTGAAGCCGGAATTTATGATTCTCAGAAAGAATAAGGGTAGGGGTTATGATATTGTTTCTTTTTCTTTTTTTATCTTACTTCTTATTTATTAGAAAGTTAAGCTTCAAGCAATGAATTACTCTATCGTAATTCATTTAAGTAGCGCTCCGCAGCGCGCTATAAAGCAGCGAACGAAGGAAGAGCGCGAAAGAACGCAATCGCGCGATGCAAGGGTTGCGCTGGCTGCAAGGGAAAGGTGTGCTGCACGGGTTGCGCTCGCTGAAAGGGAGGGCAAAAAAGAGTCCCGTAGAAGTGAGGTATGAGGTTCAACTGGGCGTCAAGGTACTCTTTCTGAATCGCTACGAGGGTTTCGTGTTCAGTTCCGGGCGTGGCCATAGTAACTAACCAGCAGGAGCCCTATAGAATATTCTATTCTTTTGCCTCTGCTTTGAATAGCTAGAAGAAAACTCATTGCTCATTCAGAGCTCTTGTCGGTAAAGTAGATCGAGGGAGAGTCGAACTCCCATTGCCTTTTTGTTACCAGTAGAACCGGGCGCTTCCATGTCCAGTGAGCGTGATCAGGATGTAGTAGTTTATCCAGCATATCAGGAAACCAGTAGCATATCTGTTTGCGGGCTAAGCCTATCCAGTAACCTCTTATCCTGCCGAGCCTGCTCCCTCCCTTTCTTAGAAAAAAGTTTCTGACAATGCAACAGAAAGAAGGGGAATAACTTAGGGACTGCAACTCAAACTCGAACTGCAATCGATGCTTTTACAGAAGGAACTTTACGACTTTCTTATTAAAGAAAGACTTTCCTTCTTTCCTCGTTTGCTGGCCCTTGTCCGCTTTCAAACTTTCCTGCCTGAGCTTGCCTTGGGAGAAAAATCCTTTTTCTTTCACGTGAGGGGCTTACTTTTTTTCTGCAACTAGATATCCCCCGAACTAGCAATGGAATGAAAGGGGCAGAGGATTTTCCTTTTTTACTGTTTTTATACCATAGAACCAGTTACAAAGTACAACTAGTAATCTCATTCCTGGAACAGGCGAGAAGAAAAGAAATCGTTCGAGCGAAGCGAAAAAGCAGAAGCAATTGAATGGGCTTTGCTTAGCACGTTAGCAACCCAATTAAGCCTATTTCCGCCTACCCTTATTCCTTTAATAAAGGAACTGGTAAGTAGTCGCATCTGGCTTGAATTTTTTTCTTTATCCTTTTTTTATTGCGCCTTAAAAAGCTTTCCTTCTTTAGAAAGAAGCAATGTGAAAGCTAGCTTTGATTGGCGGGTATTAAACCTATCATAACTCTTCTATAAGAAAGCTCAAGCCGGCCTTCTAATCAGTCCATGACTTCCTGACTTTCAAAGAGTTGCCCTGCCCTTTCTTGCTTACTGTATGGCAAGGGACTTTATTTGACCCACATCCAAGGGATAAAAATGAATTCTTCAAGTAGATAGATTACCTTTTTTTTCTGCAACTGGCTCTTTAGGCGCCGATTATCTAGGCTTTGGTAGATTAGATAGGGCTGGCAACTCTCACTCTAACTGGCAACTGGCTTTCTACCAATGGATTTAGGGAACTCGCCTCCTCCTCCACCGAACTTCATCCTCCTTCTCCTGTTAGGGTTTTTCCACGACCATCCATGGTCCGCACAAACCCGTGCGCTGAGCACCAATCGGCTTATTCTCTGTCCCCTTTCTCATCAAAGATGCCGCATCCGACTTCTCCGGCGCCGGCCTCGCCTACGGCATTGCCACCTCCTTGTCTTTCTTCTGAAGTTCACCCTGCCTACTGCTCCCCCCTACCTCTACGATCACCGTACCTTCTACAATAGCCTTCTCTTTGTTCGCCATTCTATCTTTGTTTGCTATCAACCGATCCCGAAGACTTTTTTTTCGAATCTCAAAGACCAGCGCTTTCCTTCCTCTCCGATGGTTCCTATCTTGATTGCCGACGAGTGTGCTTGTCTTGCGCCAGTTGATCTTTCGGGGATGAAGCCTAGACACTATTGTCGAAGGGAAGAGACGACATCTGAGCGAGTGCTGTCTCATTCATTTAAGAACATAGCGAAGGGTGCGGTGCGTGCGCGCCAAGGGGAATAGTTTGATTTTCTACAAAAAGCATGAGTGAAACGATCTAAAGAAGCCTCTTGCGGGTCACTTTCTTCCACCACTTTTTTTAAGTAGCCAAGAGGCAAGTCTCGACGTTCTATTTCCATCAAAAAGCTCTTCCTAAAAAGCAGGCCTTCTCTCATCTAAAAAGCTGGTCTCTTATCAGGAAGGCGCCGCTATATGTTTAACACAAGCAAGTCGCCTACTTATATTTATTCAAAAGGCGCTACTTCTAAAGTTGAGCACCCGGACCGGAAGCTGCCCGCCCGGATGACAAGATCTGATGTCAAAGAGGGGGCCCGTTTCTCGCAGGCATGGCTTTCTAAACAATCAATGACCAAAGAAAGAGATGATAAAGGACCAACGACGATCTTTGAGGATAAGGAGGAGGAGCTTTCATTGAAGTAGGGGCAGAATCGAATGATGACGAGAGAGAGAATGAGACAAAGCCTAAAGGGGAGAGCACTTAGACATTTCACTTTGAGTACGGGGAAGTCCGCAGGGAGGAATTCCTCCGGGCGTATTACTGTTTTTTTCACCGAGGGGGTGGATCGAAGCGATTGCAGCGAAAAAAATGGACCTGAAACGAAGCACTTCGTCTATTGGCATTGTAGAAAGGACCGAATATGACCCTAATCGTTCTTCTCGGATCGCTCTAGTACGATGGATCGAGGGGGTGCTGCTACGCCGCCAGAGGAAATGCAACACGATAGAAGAGTTCGCTCCGCCGCGTAAGATCCTCGAACCTACCACGGCCACCATCTTTTGCCATTTTTTTCGTTCTCTTCCCTGCCCGGGAAAGTGGATCAAAGAAAGGTAGCTTGCTCCCAAGCCAAGTGCTTGCTTACGCTTTTATGTAGTGGTCGGCCTTCCTACCAGAATGCCTCCTTGGTCGAAGAGCCAAGCTTGGGCAGGAAGCAAACAAACTTGCGCGAAGGACGTTTTTCTTCTCTGCCCTGTCCTCTCCCTTGGCCAAGGGAGAGACTGCATCCCTTTCCTTCGGTAGCTCTTTGGGTTTCCCAAGGATAGCGGTAGCTGGGGGCAAAAGCCCGCTTTCTTCGCTCCGCGAATGAGAGAGAAACTCATCGGAAAAAAGACGTTTTCTCTTTGCGAGATCCGAAAGTGGAGAACGCATTGCGTTCTCTGGGCACATAGGATCAAACGTAAAGCAGCGCTTTCTTGGCAGAGTTTGAGGCAGCAAGAAACTTTAGGGCTTGTTGGAGCTGCTGAGCATAACGAATCGAAGCCGAAGGCGGATCAAGGTAGCTTGCCTGCCAAGCCTATAGGCGAAGGGCCGAAGGATGGAGCGTGCAAAGTAAATCGTGCACCTGTCGTGTGACCCGTTGGTCCTAAGCAATGTCTTTCGCGAAGCGACCCACCTAGAAACAGCTCTCCTTTGAGGGAGGCAAAAAAATGGAACTTCGATCTGATGCGGGTATCCAATCCCGCCGCTGAGATGTCCAGCGGATTCCGGGGCCTTGACGAATGGCCGGCCACCATTGTTGTTAGAAGAGCAAAAAAAGCCCGGGGCATAGCAGGATGAACCAATGTGAATGAGTGTAAGCTTCGTTGCCCGAACACGATTGGTGCTGACCACACTAGGGTGCTACCGTGGTAGCAAAAGAGGCCAGGCGGTGACAATTGAGAGGTTGTCACTGAGCATTCCGTCTCACGCGGGAATAGAGGTCAAATGGCAAGGCAAAAGGCCATACGCCCGTGTGGCTCCTCGCGGAGTATAGCTCACATCCAAAATCTGATTGGGGAACGGGGCAACACCCATGAAGCTCCGGCGGAAAGGGAAGGCCTGCCAGGCCGTATGCCCATGGGTGCAGGATTCTTCGAAAAAAAGCCCGGGCTGACTCGGAGACCTGGGACCTTGGCTTAGCAACGAATGAAGGGAAGCTCTTCGAGCTTTCTCCGCCAGCAGCTTATTACGTGGTCGGCCTCGCTAAGCTTCGCTTCCCCCCCTTATGAAACTTCATGAAGTAGTCGGCATTCTATAAGCGACTTGTCGAGTTTACAAAGCTTTGCTTCTTGTAGTCGGCCCTCCATGCCTCCCTTCATTTGCTTGCCTCCTTCCAGCCCAGAATGCCTACTGACGTTAAGCTAACCGCCAGAAGCTCACCCTTCGGGTCTCGCTGGAAGCGCAGGAGGCCAAGCATTCTGCCAGACGTCCCGGCCTGGGAGCCCCGTTCGCCTTTACATTTACAATAGTCTTTCGTTTTTCTTTATTAAATATAAAAAAAAGAAATATATATAAGTCGCTAAGTTTCAAAAGCAAAGGTGAACAGCCCCTGTTATTGTAGTCAAGGGGCTTATAAGGAAGGAGGCATTCCGGTGGGAAGGCCGACCACTACACTACACGGGGAGATCTCTATACCAAGTAATGAGCGATAGCGAAGCCAAGCCGGCCGCCTATAGGCGAAGGGACGAAAGCCCGGCAAAGGTTAGACCTGATGGGAAAAAGTACGAAAACAAAAGTACGTTAAGGTTACGAAGTCACTTAGCCTCGGCTCGGCTAAGGTTATGGAATAACAGATTAGGTTTTAGGTAAGTGAAACTAAGGAACTGGCTTAGCTGTTCTACAAAGGAGAAAAGCTAAGGTTACAGAGTCACTTATCCGTCTACAAAGGGAAAGGGGTCGGTACGGAGTCACGTCAGCTGTGGAGGCTAAGGAACGGAGTTTTAAAGTATTCACCGAGACTACAAAGAAGTCAGCGAAAGTTAGCTCGTAACTAAGCCGGTATCAGAAACGAAGCCCTAAAAAAAAAAGAAAAGCAAAGAAGTCCAGGAACGAAGCTGCTTCTCTAATAGCCCCGTTGAATAGGAGGGCGAAGGCTTTTTCAAAAAGTTTGATAGAGGGGGCTTCGACCTTCTTAGGAAGAGCCGTACGAGGCAGCTCACGTACGGTTCGGGAGCCGAGCCACTGCACAGGGGCTTAGGTCAACACTTATATATTAGCCAGTCATCAATTGGAAGCGGGTAAAATGGTGATGAATTGCGATTGGTCCAAACCTTCTAAAAGCGGCTTCTTGCGACCTGCCCAGAATGCCCATACATACCTTCGGTTCCAAGACCTTGTTCGCACAGCGAATAAAGGTCGGGTTGAAGGGGGCAGTCAGCTGGCTGCTTCTTGGCCACGCCCCCCTGCTTATAGATACGAGATACTTGATCTAAATTCTCAAGTAGGAAATTGCATACCATTAGCTAATATACGTATGGGAACATGGGTACATGATATTGAATGTCATCCAGGTCAAGGCGCAAAGCTGGCTCGAGCCGCAGGAACTTATGCAAAAATAATTAAGGAGCCAGCCCCACAATGTCTTGT
>NW_024086894.1:0-26123 GCF_009730915.1 Dioscorea cayenensis subsp. rotundata | reverse complement strand
AAACCCCAAACCCTCGTAACGGATGGAACGAGTGAGTTTCAAAACTCGGGACGGAAAAATGCCTTACATGGGGAGTCGTGGGTCAGCAACCCATCTTGGCGATCTGAGAGGAAGTGGGCGGTTTTCCGAGGGAAACCCCAGAGAGACATTTATCGAGCCGCTGATCGCTTTTTCTCAACTCACGCCTTCGCCTTTCCATTTCTCCGCTCGCCTCCGAGTTGTCTCTACCGTGAAGCCTCTGAATCGCATTTCATCGAGCCTTTCCTTCCACCCAGATCCGAAGGAGAAGTCCTCCGCTAACTAGCTGGCATCTCATCGCATTCAAATCTAGGTATCGAAAGTATGGTTTTATGTTAACTGCTCGTTACAAAGAAAGATTTTTCGCTTTTGCTTTGTGCCCTCTGCTTTTGTCGAAGATATCAAGTCCGGCAGGGGATTTCTACCGGCCTTTCATAGTCTCGCAGGAGATTTCTCGGTCAGTTTTGTTTTGTTTTGCATTGTACGTATGTACTACTATCGAATTAGTTTTTCTCGATTGTTATGATTTTGGTAATATTTATAACGTACATTTCCTGCTTCTGCCTGATACTGGTTGCGCTTACAAACGAGGTTGACGCTTAAGAAATGAGACGTATGCAGCTTTAACATTTGTTGTCCCTCGCTTAAATATTCCCGCCTGCTTAACAAAATGGGTCTCTGCTATAACATTTTATATCTCTCGCTAATGAATCGAGAGTTTACCGCTTAAAACCTTATATTTCCGCTTAAACTTTTGTCAACACCGCATGTCGAATGCTGCTGCTATTTCGCAGCTTTGCGATTACGGCGGTCAACCCAGTTAACGGCCGATGCTATTTCGACACCTCAGAGCGGAGACTTTAGTCAATCTGAAAAATCAATACGCACCGACATCGAGATTATCTCGACTGGACACCCTTTGCAAAGCCGCTCACCCGAGCTAGAAGCCAGTATACCAAGAGAAGTCTCCTTGATTCTCTTTGCAGCGTCATCGTGCGGGTCGCAACTAACAAATTCGTGGATCGGGAGCTCCACGAGTCTCAGACCTCAAGACGCGCGCCTCGCTGGTTGGTCTCGCCAGGACGGCGACGCAGCTGGTCTCTTCGTAAGCAAAAACCAAAGCCGGCCGTCAAGGGCGGTGATTCATAAAGACCCACGTAGAGACACAGTAGACCTTATCAAGAGCACTGCCGCAACTTGTTCAACAGAGGGGAAGAAGATAATTTCGGCAAAACTCCGATGGCTGCATACCTCATCGGGATACGTCCTCTTCCCAAATGCATCATGCTCGGTTCCGAACTCGGACTGCTGGATTACGCCGATGATCTACCAGCCACATGGGTGATACGCACGATGGCTAGCGACGACAAGTGCCGCGCATGGAGGATATTCCACAAGTGTACCGCCTGAAAGCAAGATAGATGCGTACGGAAGAAGACCAACACAGTGGTACATTAAGGGGTTGCTTCGACGCGCTTAACGCCCTGTTTTACGTAGAAATCGACTCGAACGGGGAAGAAAGTCCGCTTCTATAAGATCCCAAGGATGTTAAAGTCTACGCGAAAGTACTTACCGAAGCAAAGCTGGTTTGGAGAAACTGAGCTTGGTCACCGTCAATGGAAAAGAGGTAATAAATCATGGACAATGCTTTAACATAAGTCTCTTTAAACGCTTAAACATTTTATTTAGTGCTTAATCTTTTAGTATTTTACCGCTTAACTCTTATTCATAACTGGGTTTAAATATTTTGTTCTCCGCTTAATTATATTCTATAACGCTTTAAATATATAAACACTGCTTAAAATATAGTTTTTATAGTTTAAAAATGAAACGATTTCACTGAAAATTGTTTGGTTTATATATGTTAGTTTCGAGTCGGTTCCTGCTAACGTCAAGAAGAAATATTTGTTGGGGCCAACTCGACGGATGGATGCCATTACTCCCGAACCACTCGTCAAGGCGTGATGAGAGGGCGCATTTCATCGCGGCGCTACCGGACGCCGCCTCTCCTACTTCCACCACCACGCAGACGCATTCCTCGACCGAGAAGTCCCTCCCCACCCCAGCTGCAACAACCCCTACCACGATCAACGATAGTCCTCTTGTGGGCACTTCGACCATGGCAGCCTCCGACCGTAGCCCCTAACGGGTGACATTAGGCGAAGATGTACCACAACCCTTTACGCAGTAATGCCAGATATTGATGACCGAGTTTCTCGCTTGTCGCGCGTCGAGGCGCCGAAGGACGCTTTCACAACCGTACCGCGCCTTCCTCGAAAGAACCTGAGCACCCGGACGAAACTGAGGCCGGAATTTAACGACTTTAGGGACATCATCGGGAAGGTCATCTCCAAGGCGGCCACATTCAAGAGACTCTGCGAAAAAGAGGAGAACAACATCGCTCGTCTCCACCGGCTCACCGACGACGAAACAATAGCAACACCATCGGCGGCCGATGTCGTGGTTGAGAAGGACATCGAGATGATGCGGTTGCTGCTCACCGTGAGAAGTGCCGACTCTCTCTCTCAATGAAATCCTCGACCGTGGAATCGGTCACGAGATCATGCGATTAAAACGGACACAATCAACGAAGATCAAGAACAAGCTAGCGTGTGTCCCCAAACGACGTCATGTCACTGGCCACGGTTGAGAAGATCGCTCGAATCCGCTGTCGCGTCGTGACGTGCGCCGACAAGATCGCGAAACCAAGCAAGACACACTCAACCACAACAAGAACCACGTAAGGACGTGATCATGGTGCGATGCCGTCCGCTGCCCTCGCAGATCGGGCGATACACAATCCCACAACAAGAACAACTCCATGTAAGGATGTAATCATGCAGCTGATGCTGCCGCCATCGTCCCCGCATCGAAGGAAGATAACGTCAAGACCCCCGAATGAGCAAATTCAGATAGACGATCAAGGCCAATCAAACATTAGATCGATTTGACTGGAAAGCTTTTATTCCGGAAGAAGAAGAAACGTCGTCTCGAGTCGCTTTTAACACACGAAAGCAAGAGTTGACGAGGATCTTCCTCAATCGCCTATGGACTGGTAAGTGTAGTTTTTAGTGATATTGTTTAATGGTTTTATTATAGTGTTTAATAATTACCTAATAGTGTTTAATACCTTTATGTTATCATTTAATTTTGTCTCATCTTAACATTTAATTATATATAATATCATGTAACAATTGATAATATCATTTAAATATTTATAATATGGTCTTATTATATCTCAGTATCGCTTAATTCCCTCAAAGACCGTTGCGGTGGAAGAATGATCGTCACGACTACACGCGACTAAAATTATGCATGACCGCTGAGGGAAGGAGACGGTCACCGATGATGTGATGGACGCTGTATGTATAATACAAAAAGTCACTGAGCAAAGAGCCATATCCTCACAAGAAGCGCCCATCACCGTGACCGCTTATACTGCTTTTATGTCCAAGCCGAGACGACGCATACGACATCATTATGGCTATGATCGGGATGTCGCTATGTACTCGCATCGAAGTTCAAATCAGTATCCTCCCGATAATCATGAATGGCCACTTCCATGTCGTCAGTCTCCGACAATGATAAACAAGAATCGTAGTGCATTATTCTTCATGTCCGGGTACGGTAAGGACGCCATTGGACATGGTAAGTTCTTTAATTATGTCATATTAATATCTGCTTTGGTATTTAAATCGCTATTCTAATCTCTCGGACTTTGCATATCTCGACAACTGAATCTATCTCGACAATCAGTGTCGAGTATGGAGTTCGAGCAGTCGATGACTGCAAAGTACCCACTGCACGGCATATAGAAACCCCACGCCAAAAACAAGGAAGCTGTCGACTGCGCTCTGCCCACGCTGGGCGCGCTTTATCGAGCAATTACTCCGGGGCGAGAAGTTACGGCCACTGCAGCATGACGAGCGCTCCTTACCTGGGACACGGTATGTTACCCGCGATACTTAAGGAGGGGAGGGCGACCCGGCCATTCATGACAAAGGGGGTCAGCCACAAGCTGGTTAAATTTTGTTTTTCAAGAACATGTCCTGCGAGATATCCGAATGTCAATTTTATTTTCGAACGTGAATCGACAAATTCAATTCATCGCTTTCGTTGTTCAAGAGCATGACTTGTATATGTTAATGTAAATTTTTGTTTGTTTTGAATTGTAAAGCGGGTTACAATTCCCATCTTGGGCTTTCATTTCATTGTTTAATTTATCGCCTCTAACTGCGTACATTTCACTTTCATTGTTTAAATATACTATATATCGCTTAAAAACATCAGCTTTTAAATATTTCAAAAATACGACTGTACTCCGCTTTAAAATAACATCATCTCTGCTTAACTAAATGCGATTCATTGTTTAAATAAATATGGGAAGTTGCCCATCAATAACTTGTATATCTCAATGTAAAGTTTGTTTGTTTTCAATTGTAAGGCAGGTTAAATTTCATTCAATTTCATTTCATTGTTTAATTTACGTCGTAGTTGTGTACATTTTCGCTTCATTGTTTAAATATACCATATATCGTTTAAAACATCAGTTGAAATATTTCAAAATTACAGTGTATCCGCTTAAAAATATCAATGTCTACTGTTTAAATACATTCAATTCGCTGAAAAGAGTAAGAGTTTAAATATGGAAACAACTCCATCAATACACAATGTTTCGCTCATCGTCGGCTTTGACAGAACAATACCTAGTCGGCCAGCTTTTCATCGGAAGATCGTCGACTGTGACCGGATCCATGGCAGCTGGCTGCAATGTAACTCGCAGGACATCAAACGCTATGCACTCGATCCTCTTTTCGCTCTAGCCGCAGCCGCCGTGCCGTCTCGTCAAGCGGCTCACGATTTCCGCCTCAAGGCCTCGCTATCGCCGGGTATGGGGAATATAGCTTCCTTATGCACGCAAGTTTGTAATTGTCGACGGTGAAGTACCCGCTAATAAATCGATGTACGCTGGTGTCTGGCTGCGCATTGTTGCCGTCAAGCGTGTTTGCAAGGGATACCATAAACTTGCCACTTTCGACATGAACAAGTTCGATGGCGAGATCCACGGAGTCTGCCTGTATCGGTCGATCACTGTACCCGATCATCGACACAACGACCAATACGAAGACTTCGGCTCTCCTCAACAATGATCGCTACCTTGGAATGTATGTCTGGGCATAAGTAGGTCTCCCATTTGTCTCGATTGCTCACGCGGTTACATAACATGCGCATCAACTTGAACTCGGCAAATAAGGTTAAACAAAGACGATTGATGGTTAAATAATTACAGTAAACATGTTTGAACATTATTGTAAATATTTAAACGTAAGGATTAATATTTAAAGTCAGAGAAGTGTAATTAAACAAAGATTGAGAATGTTTAAAGGGTGACACTAAATGTTAAGTGTAAACCAACATTCAGACTATATGGAGTCGACCATTTTTGTCACCGGTAAATGACGTGCTTCCTTGATCCAAACTGTTATAACCAGGGTTTACTATAGATTGCTTTAGCCCATTGCTATAGATTTTCAGCCGTGATCAGAGTGGGCCCCGATCCTCAGAGCAAACCGGGTTCAGCAGTGCATCGATTCCGTAGCGATCTGCTCTCGTAGAAGCTCGGTTTGATAGCAGACCTGCATCAGTAGCAACCTGCTCCTCAGAAAGCACGATTTTCCCTAAAACCTATCTTCTTCTTTTCTTCTCCTTCTTCTTCCCTACTTGGCCGAACCCTTCCCTCTTCCTAAATTTTTTTCCGGCGAGATTCTTGTCCTCTTCCTTCCTCACTCTTGAACTTGGTAAGCTTGGATTTATAGTTTCATACCGTATTTATTCTTGTATTTTCCTTGTTTTAGTTTTAAAACCTAGATTTTCTCCATGGATTTGCATGTTTGTAGGCTTAAATTGAAGCCATTGATTTGTTGTTAATGTTTGAGGATGCTTGTGGTGAAATTTCTTGAATTGGTATTGTAAATTTGGAGAAAATCTTAGTTTTAAGGTCGGTTTATCGATAGCAATGCCGAGGTTACCTGTAGCACCGCAATCTTTAGTTGTTTCTTTTTATTTCTTTTGGATTAGATTGAAGCTAAAACCCCTAGAAACTCATTGGGAACCTTTAAACCTAGTTTTTGAGCCAACCCTCAGGATCGAATTAGGGTTGTTTGTTAGAAACTTGGGGTTTTTCTTGTTTGTTTCTGCTTTTTGCTAATTTTTTTGTTGTGATTTGTCATGCTTTTGGCAAGGAGAAGAAGTCTTGATGGAGGCAAAGGCTTAGCCGAGGAGTAGCTTTAAGTAGGAAGACAAATTTCCTTTTCTGTGAGTGGAATTATTTAGCATAGCTTTATTAGAAGAATGTCAATAGCTATATATTTATATATATATATATATATATATATATATATGCATATCATGTTTTAAGTAAGTTTTATTGATTTATACTTGTTTGGTATTTTGGTGAATGATAGTTATTACTGAGAAAATCTTGGATGTCTCGTTTGGCATTTGAATTGTTATCGTGGGAATTGTGATTAATATACATATTCATGAGTTCGTGAAATCTTTATTTAGTATAAAACTTGAGAATTGTTGTGGAAACCTTTGTTTCTGTGAAATGTTAGGCTTGGAACAAATTTTGAATTGTTGAGAGGAAAAGGATTTCCATGTTGTTGCTTGTGTTGGGACTTGCAAATTATTTTGTGTTAAAAGTTTGGGCTTTGCTTATGTGTTTATCTTGTTCTCGTGCAAATGGCCGAGGTATTCTTGATTTATGATTATGACTGGATATTGTACTCCGAGTGGAGTTGTATTTTATTGTGGTGATTGTTTTGGTGATATCCCTATCGAGAGGCGGTCTTCACTGGCCACCCTTTTGAGGTGGGCGTGTTGACCGTACCGACACTACGAGGGCCGCCTCGGTGGGAGTGTAGAGCCCTCGACCGGATATTCATCGGTAGCCGGAGTCACCAACCGTGAATCGATGGGTCAACGCCAAGGGCATGAGTACCTTTGGCGGCTCGAACTCCAGCCATGGCCACGCTGAAGGTTTAGAGAGTTTTCTAGACCATGTTATGTTGGGTGAGTGTTGGGTATTATGTTTGTTTCAAAACCATGTTTTATGATTTTTGTGTTGTAAACCCTAGTTGGGGTAAAAAGGGTTTTCTTGGTATTATTATGTTGTTTTACTTCTTTTAAAGACTTCTATTATGTATGTTAATGTTTCTAAACTTGTATTACTTTGGTAAAGCATTTATTTTGATGATTCATTATTATTATTTTTGCTGTTGGTGTATTTTTCTGCTAAGGTTGTGCTAACCTCCCCTCACTGAGTAACTTTAGTTACTCATCCCTCTTTCTTTCTCCCAGTATGTTGCAGGGTAGTAGGTGTGGATCTGTGGCAACAGATCGGGCATTTGCTTCTGTCTCTATCCCCTATTGTATTTTCTTGAGCTCATGTATGTTATTATCATCATGGAACATGTTATAAGACCTATGGATCCACTAGTGTGTAGAAAAACCTTGTTGCATGGTTTAGTATTTAAATACTCTTAAACTTCGTAGTACTACTATTTCCTACTATTGTTAGGGTGTTTCCCATGTATTTTTGTGAACCTCTATATTTCCCTGTATCCTATTGTTGTTGTTGTTGTTACAGTTTACTCGCTCGCTGTGTAACATTGTTTTCCTGCTCTATATCCGCGATATGTATATTGTTGAATTCCGTGTGTGTTGATTAGCCTTGCGGCATCCCTCGAGGGTTGAGTGGCGGGGTATCCCTCCTGGGATTGCTGCGGGCGATTGTCGCGTCCGTGGGCCCGGGTCGGGCGTGACACAAACATTGAACGACTCATGACGCTTTGAACACATCTCACCCCAACGATCACCTCCGAATGGATAATTCGACCAATGTGTCATATCCGATTTATTAATCAACCATCGATGAGCTTCGGTGATGCGGGCTCGCAGCTCATTCACCGTGATCATCGAAATCTTTAGCCGTGGATACCCACGCAATGCGGAAGCATATAGACCAACACTCCTCCCTCAATGCCTTCCCAAGTCTGACATTGGCTTTCATAAAATTGGCCTCCAAATGTCGAAGACAGAGATGCATGTGGCGAAGAAGGGAAGACTCTCGCAATGCGCTCACAAGGCCCTCGACTCGTCTCGACACGTAAGGTAATTATCTCATGATAATCTCCATCCTCGTATAAGGCATCGCCTAACTTAGATATGAACCAAGTCCAATTGGCATCGGGTCTCGTTATCGACTATACCAAGGCGACGTGGAAAAACCATTCTTTCCATCTTTCCCCGTGGCACCCAAAGAGTGTACCCCGATATTTTCTAAGGAGGTGGGTACCATCGAGAAAGCAATAGCCGACCCGCAAGCCCTCTTGAATCCCACAATACACGCTACCGAAAAGAAAAGAATGCACGCTTTAAAACGATCACCGCCTCTTTCCACGATCGCAACGCCGCTGGATTTGTCTCACCCACCTTATCCACATACCAAAGCAAACGATCGTAGAGTGGAGATGTCGCCACTGGCCGAGGACCACCCGGGCATGCTCTTTTCCCAACCAAGCCTTCTTGTATGGTATGTGGACACCATGTTCCCGCAACATGTCCTTCTGAATGTCGATGGCCTTGTCAGAGGGGACTGTCCCTTGAGCTTCGAATCACTCGTCAAGCGCTAACCCATTTTTCGACGCTTTGGATGTGACGCCGAACCTATGCCACCACCGCAAGTGTGCGACGGGTTGATTGTCTTGATTCTCGAAAGTATTTTTTTGTTATACTCTTTTGATGCATGAAGGCGCTAACGACAACCATCGGCAAGACATTCCACGATCACCCGATGTTTTTTTCGCTTTTTATGAAATTGAAGTCAAAATTCCTTTTGATTGCATGAAATGTTCGACACCGTCAAAACGTTGTCCAATATCCAACGACAGCACTTCAGAATGATCTGACGAGGAAGGAAGACATCCCACAGCGTCGGGAGGTCACCATCGGGGATGAATGGGAGCACTCGCGAGAATCGAATTCCTCGCCAACACTCGACCAAATAAAAAGATCAATATGTTAAGCGGAGAATATAATGTTTAAGTGATAATGACAATATTTAAACGTTAAATTAAATACTTAAGCATTTAACTAATAACGTAAACGACTAGTACATATATGTTAAACAACGATGGACATATTTACACAATAATGACCCCTGCATAACCTGGAATAATTAAAAAAGAAAAGGAACTTACAAATCGAGTAAACCTCGCTTTTTCATTAGGATTCAGCAATGACACATTTTCTCGGCCCCGACGACAAGATCAACTACTGACGACATTTGAAGATGGAGTGGACGTGACACATCCACTGGAAGTCAACATCGCTTTTCTATTGGGCAAAACCGTTTTATATCCATCCGTGTGATGAACTTAACCCACGACAAGAGAAACTTCGAGACCCCATCGCTCACATATCTCATACTAACACCAACTCCCAAGAAGTCCGAGCAGTGAACATTAGCACCCTTCCCTCCCTGGGTCGAATCTAGCAATACCACAAAAACTCTCCATAATATACTCGATTGAAAACCAAATCGTACAAACCAAATGAAGTGAAGAACAAAAAGAAGACGAAGAAGAAGAAGTAGAAGATGTAAAGAACAAACAGATGAAATGGAAAAGGCAAACAAAAAGTGCAGATTGTATGCATAGAGGTTAGACTAGACGTGATGTGATTGGGCGGTATTTTTTTCCTCCATCCCGAGGGCAAAAAGGGAAATATATGTCACTGTCACGAGGATGACATATTGTCATCGTTCGAATGAATGTTCTCAACTCAACATGAGTCTCTGTGTAAACGTCATGCTTTTTATGTTTAAACAGTATACATATAGTGTTTAAAATAATGGTTAACTGTTTAACTAAAAGTCTATATCATGTAAATAATATGTTATTGTTTTAAATCGAATGCTTTTCAACGACATCGCGTTGAAGATGGGTACCTCTCGGGTCACCGCTTTAAAACATCTTTTACGTATTTTTAAACACTCGTTGTCATTGTTTAAAAGAGTAACTAGAGTATTGTTTTAACTTTTTCTATTGTTTACACCGTTGTCATCTGTTTAAAGAGTAACTTTTTCTTAAACACCGTTGTCGCTGTTTAAACATATTTACGTATTTTCTATTGTTTACAATGACGTTCTTTTGTTTACCACATTGTTTGTTTTTACTAGGTCTATGTTTAAATTTCGAAGTTCACGATCAAATAAAGCTTGTTTCGCTTTTATTTATAAAAGATTTACAACATTTACAACATTTTACAACGTCCGCTCTGACTTTGGACACTCACGACTCGACCCTCGCACAACGAAACAAGTGTCTCAGTACATTCGAATGCTCACAGGGATCTGCATAACATGCGATCAACTTGAACTCGCAAAAGCGTACTAACATTAAAAAAAGGTTAAACAACACACATTCATGAAAAACGACTATTAATCAATGTGTCATGGTCGGACTTAAACGAAGATCCCGATAGTTAAACACGTAACGAATAGTTGTACACTCGACGTAATGTTCTTAAATGGTAATGTAAAAGTCTCGAGTGATAAATATCAACCCCGCCTTAAAGGATGTTTCTCGATCTCCTCCTCTAGAGAATCCTCCGCAATCACGAAATACGTGAAAAATTTCTTTTCTTACCCAAGTCGAAATGCTCGCTTAATCGCTTCGCTCGTCATCCACCATCAAGAATCCTCTCGCATTCGTGCAATTATGAGAGCATTTCGACTTAAGCGTGAGAAAAAGATAGTTTAACTTGTTGCGTGATTGCGGCTAAATGATTCTCAAGATAAGGAAGAAGGTTCACGAAACATCCTTTCGTGATAGAGTGGTCAGTCCATGGGAAGAGGAGGACTGAGGAGGAGGAGGAGGATGATGAGGACGACGAGGAGTGGTCTGTCCATGGGGAGGGTTCTTTCCGGGTTATTTATGGTGTGAATTCCACAAGCGGTCGACTCTTCATATCCGAGAAAAACGTTAAACGACAATGTCGACTATCGATGATGAGAACGAACGGAGTGTTCGGAAAATTATGTTCACCGCGATAAATTTTAACGCTCGCCATTAATTCTTACGCACGGGATACCATATACCTTGCCACCGCCGTGCTACACCGCCAAAGAATTCGGGATCAAACGAAAAAGATCACCGCTTTTACGCAGAGACTTTGAGAATTTTACATCGCTAATACGAATAGTTATACATGTAAAGATAACGTTAAACCGAGATGGGAAGTATTACACTGATATGACAATTATTAAAACATATTAGTAAAATATTTAAACGTTAAACCAAGCAGAAAAGTCCTTTAAAAAGGTTGAACATGATGTGATTTTGGCGCTTTTCTTTCCCACCATTTTCGAGGCAAGAAAAAATGGGATTTCACAATGGACCCATTTGACGTGACAATCAGGGGGTAAAAGGAAGTTAAACACTAACGAAGGGTTATCCGGGAGTGCAAAAGTAGGAGGGGTTTTTGTAAGCTTTTGAAAATTATGAGAGGTGAACAGTAATTTCCCAAAATAATAATAATTTTAAATAAATAAATAATTATTAATTGCTAGGGGTGTAAATGCAAAAAGGTCCTTTGAAATTTTTGGAAGGTGAGCAAGCCCCCCATGGTCAGTCACCGCACTGTTTCGCCCTCGATAAGAACCCCCAACCTCCATGAATCCTCTTCCCAATTCCATGCTTCCTTCCTCTCGATTCTTGCTGATCATTGCTCGATCGAAGCTTTCTAGTGAGTTTTTTCAGTTTTGATTCTATTCAGTATGTGATTTTGAGCCGATTTTTGTGTTTTTTGGTGTTTTTATCCCTCTTTTTTTTCTAGGGTTTGGATTCTGGTGAGAAGCAGGGGATCGAGCTGGGTTTCTTTCGGTGGATTTGGTTGGGGGATTGGAGGTGGGTTCAATGCCTGGCGAGGATCTCGTAGAGCTCAAATTCCGGCTATTTGATGGCACGGATATCGGCCCGATCGGTTACTCCTCGGCCTCCACCATCGCCATGCTGAAAGAGAGGATCGTCTCCGAGTGGCCTCGTGGTTTTGGATCTCTCCCGCATTTCTTCAATATCTACTCTATTTGATTCCATAATTGTTGTTCTTTGTGATTTCAAATGTCACGATTTTATTTGAAGTTAATATTGTTGTTGAACGATTTCGTTGATTATGTTAACGCAGACTGTTTTCCATTCTGCAAGTTTAAATCTTTCATGTAGTTTATGAGATTTGATGAATTTTCAAAAGTAATGGAGTATATGTGGATAATCGAAAAGTTAATTTTTTTTTTTACGTTGCTTGCATTTTTACTGGTTGGATTTATGGAGGCAATGCTAGATGGATGTTAGTTGGAACCTTGACATCTTATTTTAATCCTTTGATCTAAACTTTCTGAAACAATCATTGGAATGCAAGTGTAGTTATGATTTTCTATTGGTGACATTAATGTTAGTTTTAATTTTAACAAAATTGGAATGTAGTGTATTTTACTGGAATGTTTTGTCGTCTTTCGCCAGGCTTCTATTGCTTTATTTGTGATTTTTCTTATTTATTCAAACATTTATTTGGTAGCATATTAATTCCATTTCAGCTAAATAAAAATTAAATTTGTGGCGCTGAGCCGCCGACTAGCATGATATTGGAGGATTAGGTTTTGGCAATAATGTATCTGGTGTTGTGCTAACAAGCTATGCTTTTTGTCATTTTCCTCCGGCATGAATTCAGATTGTAATTGTAAGGCTTATGATAATTTCAGTCAATTTAATTCATTGCACCTACTGGCTAAAATTTGTTATTCTAGCAAATTTATTCAAACATATAATAGATGGAAGCTGATATCTATTGCTTGGCTGCTTCAATTGCTTATCATTTTATTAAACAGTAAGATTTGGCAGGGATTATTTTTCATTAATGGTTGTCTTTAATCGAATTGCTAAATATGTATATGGGGTTACCTTCTGATAGTGGAGAATAAATAAAGAATAATCCCTTGAGTTGAAATAATTGCTTTAGCATTCTTCGTGTTCTACTTATTTGCTGTAGCCTACCATGTTGGCCATCATAAGCTGGATTACTGGTTATCCTTGTGCATATATGGGGTTTTATCACTTGATGGTCGAACACAAGAGTTACTCTCTTGAGTGGAATTAGGGGCACCAAGATTCTTTTAAACCATACTTATTTACCTGTCGCACTCATGTTGGCCATCCTAAGCTGCTTTATTTGCTGCGCCAGTGTTATTAGGGGAATGGTATCTTTATGCCCTGCTTGACTCTTTTGTGTTTGGATATTATCAATTGTTATGTCTTACTCATTGCCTGTTAATCCCATGAGTTTAGTTCCAAATCTCACAAGTGATATAAGAGCCATAAATAAAGATTAAATTTTTTTTTCATGAAGTGTTTTGGTAAGTAGGCTGCTAATTGGAGATAGGGCGTAGTATATTCAATTAACACTTGGAATATCCTTAGTGGCTTGTTTTTTTTGTGAGTATTTAACCATTTTATAGCCTATTGTGCGACTAAACAATGTATAGTAAGTCTGATGTGATTTAAGTTGGAGTATATTCTGTTATATAACGAGCTCTATATTGTATCTTTGTATACCTTATAGTTCATGGTCATTGTGCATGTAATTGATGATGCTTCTTTCTTTTTGCACAATTGTATCTAGCATTCTTTTTGCAATATTTTAGATTCAGTTGTGGACTTCATGCACTAGTGAGGATTTCTAATTGATTCAAACATCTTTATCATCTGTTATGTGGCGATCTCATTGGTTGTCCAGCTTGATCTAGTTTTATGCTAATTGTCTGATTGATGTTTTGTTGTACCAGATAAAAAGATCATTCCAAAGGCAGCTAATGATGTTAAGCTGATAAGTGCTGGGAAAATTTTGGAGGATAATAAAAACAGTTGCCCAGTGTAGACCTCCTTTTGATGAGCTTCTGGGAGGGGTTACCATCATGCATGTTGTTGTGCAACCATCATTGCCTAAGGCAAAATCTGGTAAGCTCCAATCATATTCTTCCTTGCAGAGTTATGGTTTTCAAATTTCCTTGTACAAGGTGGTCTGTTTTTGTTTGACTATTTATATAACACGAGTAATGTTTTTATACAAATTAGCTTTCCAAGTGAGTTGCCGTCCATCAGGTAATCTTTGCGATACATGTCGAGGGCAAGGTAATGATTATCATTGGAAGTCTATTTGGGAAATCTAGTAGAAAATAGCATTGCTTTTCTTTGAAGGGTAATAACTAGAACATGACAAAAGGGGAATAACAAGACATCAGGAAGTTAATGATTAATTTCTATCAAGAGACTAGCCTTAGACACAAACCATACATTATTAGTTAGCACAGAAGCTACCAAACATGGAGAGATATGTATAAACTAGATTTCCCAAATAGACTTCCAACTATAACCATTTTTCTTTCCCTCAAGATGTACGCTTATAGCATTTCTCTTCAAAGAAATCCTTTTATAGATGAAGTTTAAATTTTGTTCCAGACTGAATTAGATTATAAGGTTCATATTATATTTGATTAACCTGCCAATTCACAATCTCAGTTTCTCTCCATCAGATGTCTATTACATTGTGACTGGTGTTATTTTTTATTATAAATTTTTATGGAGCATCATCATTTTTGCTTTCAACTACAAATTTCATTGTGCTTAGAAGTAAAAGCTCACTTTACCTCTTTGGAAAATTTAAGTTCTATACTTGTTGCCGCCATCCCAGAAAAAGAAGATCGATGAAGTGCCAAGAAGACTTCCTGTTCTTGCTCCATAATGTGAGCCTCTGAATTATCACTTCATTTGTAAGCCTGCTCCATTCCATCATTCATAAAAGTCGGTGAAAGATCTCTCTCTTTAGCTTCCTTTATTTCTGCAAATCAAGATCGATTTTACAATAGAGTTATACAAATGAACAATAGTACCCTAAATATATCACCTTTTGTCACCTGTTACTTTCCGGCAAAGTATCAAAATTATTTTTTTCTTTTTATTTTCTCACTAGTGTATCATTCCATGTGCCATCTTTCTAATGACATTAGAGTTGTGGTTATGGGAGTCTGATAGTGAATTCCCATTGCACCAGTAAGAAAAACAACATTTGGGTGTGGCTTTATTATTATTATTATTATTAATTTTTTTTTCTCACTTGTGCCAAGTTTTAAAATATTTCCTCTGACAAATTCTAATAGGAGCTCTCTTTAGACAAGTTTATGAGGAGCCTTGGTTTTAATGAATTATATGACAAATTTCAGATTTTTTTTTAAATTTAATTTAAGTTATATATTTATCTTGTATCATCTCAAGATGACTGAAGACGAGCACGTATTTATCTTAAATAGATTATTTTTTTTAATTGATTAATGTGTGTAATTTTTGTTTTGATAAATGGAACATGTATATAATGTAAGAATTGTATTATAAATATATATAATTAAGGATGGTAATTTTTGTGTTTTATTGATTTCAGATAGAATATTTTTGGCGAAATATAATGAATTTATCTAGCATAGAATTTGAAATTATTTATGGCTTATGTATGCATATGATTTAAATATTTTCTCTTCAAATTAATAAATCATTTTTAGTTTGTATGAGGAACGTGAATTAAATTATTTAAATTTAAACTACTGTTATTTTTTTCTTTTCCCCATTTCTTTTGTTTAAATCTTAACTATGATGGCACTCCCTCGCACGTGCTGTTTTTCTAATTACTCAAAATTATTTTTTCTAATTTATTTCTAAATAGATGTTATTTTAGAAAAATAAAATAAAACTATAATTGTTTCAATCCATTTTTTTTAAAAATTTTTTAATAAAACTTTTATAATTTTAAATTAATTTCGTTCTTTGGGAAAAGTATTACGTAAAAGTACTCGTTATTAATTTTTTTTTTTTTAATTTTAGTGTTAAAAAAGAGAATGACATTTGAAGGGAGTAATAATTAATAAATAATATAATTAACAAATCCCATCAGTATTTAGTATTAACTAATCTTTTAATTTCTCAAGAAAGCTCTTGCACTAAGGCATGCTGCAAGTTACAACAACTTGGTACATTCAAAACATATTTAATTTACTAACTATAAAACTGACATGACATAACACTAAGAAGTATATATGGTGGTACTCCTCCTCATTGGTACAATACCATGCAGTTTCATGCACTGTTATAGTACCATGCAGCTCTTCAATCAACTCCTCCCTTTGATTGAAAATCACACACTCCTAACAAAGATCTAATGTAGTTATGCTTCTGAATTGGCAGAGGTTCAGTGAATATGATTGCAATTGCCATCTGTAAGGGTATTCACTTCATCTGTAATTAGACATTATACGAATGAAAATATGAAATCAAATGTCAATATGTTTGGTTTGCCGGTGCAAGGTAGGATTTTTTTTATTTTTTTTGCTATTGCAATGGTGGATCTGTTATCACACCATATTACAGTAATCCTGTCTTGCATTAACCCATAATATGCTAAAAATCTCCTTAATTATACGGGCTAACAAGCTACTGAAGACGCTGCTACATACCCTGCTTATGTAGTAAAGAATGCTGTAATGTCCTTTTTTTTTTAACACCAAAATATAGCACCATAACTCAGATTAAAAACCATGCTTGTAGTACTCTTCCTCCAGCTTACATTATGTGGCCCAAGTGTACAATAAGTCAAACTTTAGCCTTCTTGCTATGTATCTTAATACTCATTTCCTAGCTCCCAAGTGATGCTTCGAAGGGCTATTCATTAACCTTGATAGCATCCTGTAATGATTGCAAATGAACTAACCCCTTTAGTCCCACATCGGCTATGAGATGGACTCCTTGTGTGCATATAAGTGGTGAGCATCCTTCACCACTAGACCGGTCTTTTGGTGACACGCTCTCCTCACCACTTGTGTGCATAACAATCATTACATTACCCCACCGATCAAGACACTGATGCCCTCGTCAGTCCGGTTAATCTGGGCGCGACCAGCGATTTCACTTCACTCAGAGACGCCGCGCCTGCGACCTGACTGGTCGAACCCTCCTCGGTCGAACCCTCCGTGGGCCGGCAGCCGATCGAACCTGACGAGTCGTGCCCCACATCGACTCTCAACGAAAGCACCATTGTTATGCACACAAGTGGTGAGGAGAGCGTGTCACCAAAAGACCGGTCTAGTGGTGAAGGATGCTCACCACTTATATGCACACAAGGAGTCCATCTCATAGCCGATGTGGGACTAAAGAGGTTAGTTCATTTGCAATCATTACACATCCCAACTGAGAATGATATATGTAGACATGTGTGTGTTAAATAGATTAACCTCCCAATTAGACTTTAATATTTACTGGCATATGTTCTCTCAGTGTTAACATCAATTTGCAACTTGTTAGTAAGGTTTATTGGAGTGATTGCAGCTTTGCAATGTTGCATGTTAAACTGTTTAAGAAGGTTCTTAAAGTATTTTCTTTGTGTGACAAAGATCCCATCTTTTCCCTACCTAACCTCCAAGCCAAACAAGTAGTTTAACAAGCCGAGATCAGACATCTCAAAGGTGCTATGCATTTCGGACCAAAACTCATCAAGCAACTGTAATGAACTCAAATAAATAATGTTATTCACATAGAGGAAAGCTAGTAAAATATTGCTTCCTCCTTGCACTTTCTTATAGAGAGTATGTTCATTTTGGCTCCTTTCAAAACCATGCTATAAAATCCAACTATCAATCTTGCTATACCAGGCTCTAGGAGCTTGTCTCAAACCGGAAAAAGGCCTTCTTTAATTTACATATCTTACTTTCAGTGCCTCTCATTGAATAACTCTCTGGTTTCTTAACATAAACTTCTTCGTGTATTTGCCATTGAGGATAGCAGATTTCACATCAAAATGGAATGCGGGCCACTTCATTTGAGCTCCTAGTGCAAGTAGTAGCCTTACTATTTCCATTCTTGCAATAATAGGTGAACAAACTTTATCAAAATCCACTCTTGGTTGTCGCAAATACCCCTTGGCCATTAACTGGGCCTTGTACTTTTGAACCTTTTCATCATCTTGGTATTTGGTCTTAAATACCCACTTTAAACCAACTACTTTCTTGTCTTTAGGCAGTTCAATTAACTCTTATGTCCCATTTTTCTTTATTGTTGCTAATTCTTTACTCAATGCGTCTTGCCACACCTTGACCTTGACAGTTTCTTTACATATGATGGGGTCTAAGAGATTAAGAGCAAAGGAACAACTCTCATATATGTCTCTTAGTGACCTGATTCTTCTAGAGAGTGAGCCATCCGTTGGTGCAACTTTGGGGCTTATATCTTCTTATAATACTTTTGCACTTGAATAGCTTGATGTGCTGCACCTGCTTAAGGCTGTGCTCTCAAGGCTGGATGCACTGCAGCTGTCTGAAATTGCTGAAGATGTTGTTGCATTTGTAGTTGAGTCTCCCAAAAAGATCATAAGATTGAGCTGCACTTGAATTAGTTTGCTAGTCTTAACACATATCTTCCTTGAGCATTACACCCCTGCTATCAACTATCTTACAAGTGATGGGATATATTATACAACTCATAAGCTTTAGATGCTATAAAATACCCTATAAAAATGCATTTCTCTGATTATTTTTGTCTAGCTTTTAGTGTTTTTGAGAAGGAAGCAAGGAGTATGCAATGCATCCAAATACTTTCAAATGACTTATTGAGGGTTTCATGCCTCGCTAAGTCTCGTATGGGGTCATATTCATTATAGCTCATGTTGGTTAAATGTTGATTAGATACACTGTTGTGGCCATTTCCTCAGCCTAAAAGATATTAGGAAGGCCTTTGCTCTTTAACAAGCTCCTCACCATCTCTATTATGGTATGATTCTTCCTCTCAATTGCCCCATTCTGCTGTGGGGTGTATGGTGTAATGAGCTTTCTCTTCATGCCATGCTCTTCACAATAGGCCTTGAAATCACTAGATATAAAATTTCACCCCACCAACGACCAAGTGGTCTATTGGTAGTCGGGTCCCCATTAGAACCCTTTACAAGTACTGGTGAGAGTTCGAATCATGGGTGAGAGTACATTTCTGGGAGTGTGAGTAGTGGTTGTATGCGGGTAGTCTTAGCGCCCATGTGTGCATGGACCCTGCCTCCACTTACTCTGCTGAGGTTTATGCACGCCCCTGCCTTTCTTCACAGCGTAGCCGTTCATATTGGCACAGCGTACGTGTGGAGAGTTGTAATTTTATGGCCATATTTACTCTTTACTAGAGCTTTGTTTTGAAAGATTTCAAAAGTCTCAAACTTGAACTTGATGAAGCAAACTCAACACACATGACTATAATCATCAATAAAGAAGAGAAAGTACTTATGTCCTCCAAGGGACTCCGTTTGTATGGGTCCACAGAGGTCTGCATGTTTTAATTGGAGATTTGTAGAAGCTCTCCAAGCTATCCTAGTTGCAAAAGGTTTTTTGATTTTACTTTACAATTACACAAGCTTCACAACAAGGCAGTCTTTGCACCATTCCTCTTTGTTTCAACAGCTTCAGTCCTTTCAAATTTAAGTATCCATACGTCATGTGCCAAAGCATAGAGCACTTTTGATTATTCATGACTAGATTGATGCTTCCAACACTGGATACTTCCAATGGGAACACTATGTTCCTAGTCTTTTGTATATTGACAAGTTATAACCTTGTAAGTCTTTGATAGTGCAAGAGTCATTCTCAAATAATGCAAAATACCGACTGGATAACAGTTGTCCCACACTAAGGAGGCTGTGGGCAAGGCTGGGGACAAACTACACATTTGTAAGAGTTTCACCTTTCCTCATGGATATTGAGAGCTACTGTCCCTCTTCCTTTCTACCTAGATATCTTCATCATCTATCTCCAAGTCATACCTTGATTTTTTATGACTCATCTAGATTTGTGAATAACTCCTTCACTCTGGGCATGTGGTTTGAACATCCATTGTCTTCCAACCAAACAGAAGTTTCAACAACATTAATCACTCAGAATGCCATGAATAAGTTGCTTACATCTTTCTCCTCAATCACAAAATTCTCTCTTGTGTGCATTCTTGTCCTGAAACTAGTAATCATCCTTTACATGGGCCAATTTTTTACAAACATTGCACTGCATGTTACTTTTGTAGGTCCTTTAATCACTGAACTATTGCCTTTGATCAACTCCTCTCTCTCCCTCTCCCTTTGTTACAATGTCTACCTCTAATGAAGCCTTTCCCATGTCCTCTCACAAAAACTCCATTTGTATCATTGGTAGTAGATGGTTTATCTCTGATTTGGAGAGCTTTCTTTTCACTTTTCTCGGTCGACTTGTTAATTCTTGCTTCATGTGCCAGCAGAGAAGCATTAAGGTCATCCATTTGTCAACTTAGTCATGTCTTTGGACTTTTCAATGGCACTACTATATAGTCAAACCTAGGTGTGAGACTCCTCAATACCTTAAAAACAACAACATCCTCTGCAATGTTGTCTCTAGAGCCCCTCATCGATTCACCATAGATAGCACTCTTGAGACAAAGCTTTTGTATCACTTTATTGCTTCTTATTTGAAGTGTCTCAAAAATCATGTCGAAGATCTGAAGCTTTACAACAACCACCCTAGAAGAGCCTTAAAAATTCGATCAGGGTAGAATTCCCTATACTTATTTAGATGTTGAAGCAACTACTATTCAAGAGAAGATTGATTCATGCACAACTGTTGGATGAAAAACAAGGCTTTGACATCTCTCTTTCTATTCTCCCTTAGCTTAACTTCCTTATTTGAGTCTACAAACCCTTTCTTAACTAAATCACAGAAATCCCGAGATTTAAACAAAGTTTTCATCTTAATGCTTCAATATTCATAGCTTTCTTTTTGTGAATATAGGTAAGGAGGGTTGTGAAAAAAAGAAACAAAATGATTTTTCTTCTTTCCATTTCGAGGCTCGCATTGATTTGATTACCGACATTTACTATGTTCCCATTTGAGGTAACGAGGGGTGGATAAATTTTAAGTTGAATTTTTTAGCTCGATACCATTGTTTGGGAAAAAGAAACCAGCTAGCTTACATGGAAATTCATTCTTTTTCATAAAAACATTAAAACTTATATGTAATAGCAAGTGAAAGCACAAATGCATCCGCCAAGTCATGTAAACTACAACTTAGTACATTTAAAACATATTTAATTTGCTAATTATAATACTGACATGACATATTACTGAGAAGTATGGTGATACTCATTGGTACAGTACTATGTAGTCCCTGTTTGAGGTCCTTGATTTTTGTTCAGGATCGTTCCCTGTCAAAGTTTAGTACCCAAAAGGATACAAAACACAGTGACCAGAAAGAAACAAAGTTTAAAGGTGGAGAAGGAATGTTCTCATTCATCACATTGGGCTAAACCAAATCCACTTTAAAAGTTACAAAAAGTTTCTCATCATGATAGCATGGTTTCAAGGCAAACAACGTTAATAAAACTTAGTACAAACAAAAAACTTAAGCATCCATTGGCTGACAGTGGCGGTGAGGGATTTTCTCTTTTGCTTTTAATGCTGGTGGCTCATTAAATGTGAGTGGAGAGGCAACCTTGCCATTTGCTTTGTTGACAAGTCAAACAACCTTTTGCTTCTTCACATTGAGTCTTTTGAATCTCTGACCAGTCAACGACTTCAACCCAGTTTCAAGCAACCTTGCAACACCCTTCCTTGCTTGAAACTTCTTCAACTCCCAACTGTGATCTCAGATGATTATGCCCCTTCACTGACAGAGGCTTTGTGAGAATATCAGCCTTCTGATCTTCAGACCTACAATACTTCAATACTATTGAACCATCAGCAACCAATCCACGAATGAAATGAAAGCGAATGTCGATGTGTTTTGTCCTCCCATGGTGTGCTGGATTCTTTGCAATCTCTATAGCTGACTTGTTATCACACCACACCTCAATGGCTTTATCACCCTTCATTCCACAGTCATCCAACATTCTTCTCAGCCAAATTCCTTGACAAGTTGCAGCAGTGACAACAATATATTCAGCTTCAGTTGTGCTTAGAGCTGTCACCTCTTGCTTCTTGGAGCTCCATGAAATGGCCCCTGAACCAAGATCGAAAACCATTCCAGAAGTGCTGCGTCTATCATCTATTGAACCTCCCCAATCGCTGTCACTGTAGCCACTCAGTTTCCATTCTTCAACTCTAGTATACTTTATTCCAAAGTTGGTTGTCCCTGCTATGTATCTTAACAAATACTTTGCTGCCCCGAGATGAGTTTTGCTGGGTTTGCTAACAAACCGAGAGAGTAAATTCACAGTGAAAGCAATGTCGGGACGTGTGTGTGTAAGGTATAGCAGCCTCCCAATTAAGCTTCTGTAAACCTTTGGATCTGCATCTCCTGAACTGTCATCGCTTTGAAGCTTCTCACTGCTTTTCATAGGTATATAAACTGGGTTGCAATGTTGCATCTGAAATAGCTTCAATGTTTCCTCCGCATATCTTCTTTGAGTGATGAAGATTTCATTTTGATTTTGTTTCACTTCCAGTCCTAGGAAGTAGTTTAACAATCCCAAATCAGTCATCTCAAAACAGTTCTTCATCTCTTGCCTAAAAATCTCCACCATTGCTTGAGAAGAACTTAAATAAATAATATCATCTACATAGATACTTACCAGCAGTAAGTTTCCATTTCCATCACTTCGTTTATATAAGGTATGTTCATTTTCACTCCTAATGAACCCTTTACTCTGAAAATATCCATCAATTTTCGAGTACCATGCTCTAGGTGCTTGTCTTAAGCCATATAGAGCTTTTCTCAACTTGAGCACCTTGTTCTCTTCTCCTTCCTTTTCATAACCAGTTGGCTGTTCAACGTATACTTCTTCAAGGATTTCCCCGTTCAGAAATGCTGACTTGATATCAAATTGATAAACTGGCCAACCATGTTGAGCTGCAACAGCAAGAAGAAGTCGCACAGTCTCCATTCTAGCCACCGGTGCATAGATTTCATGAAAATCAACTCCTGCTTGTTGAGTATAACCCTTCGCGACCAAGCGAGCCTTGTGTCTTTGAACTCTTCCATCTGAGAGATACTTGGTCTTGTATACCCACTTCAATTGTACTACCTTCTTGTCGTGTGGGAGCTCAGTCAATTCCCAGGTGCCATTTCTTTCAATTGCATCCATTTCCTCCTTCATAGCTTGTCTCCACGCCTCATTCTTTACTGCCTCTTCATATGTGGTTGGATCACGAGACATTTTAGAGCAAATGTACAGCTCTCATAAATGTCCCTCGGTAATCTCACCTTTTCTCACTTTGGTGATTTCCCAACTTGATCATCACCTTGATAAGCATCATCTCCGGTCTCCTCCTAGTATTGATCGAATCGGTACACTCGCTTGAATTGTTGAAGGTGAACTGGGACAATGGTGAGTGACTTCATCTGAACCACATTCGCCAGATGAGAGTCATCATAGAAAAATCAATGGAGAATTCCCGATCGTGAGCTAGAATTCCAATCCCGACTCGCACCTTCATTAAATATTACATCTCTACTTATAACAACCTTAGATGTGATCGGATTAAACAACCGATATGCCTTAGAATTCAGACAATATCCAATGAACACACACCTTTCAGACTTTGTGTCTAACTTTTGCAGTTTATTTGAGGGAATTAAAGCATAAGCAATGCACCCAAAAACTCTGAGATGACTCACCTTGGGCTTTCGATTATACCCGGGACCTCATATGGTGTCATATTTTTTTCGAGCGACTGGTGGGTGATAAATTGATTAGATGAACTGCATGCATTCATCGCTTCACCCCAAAAAGCGCTTTGGTAGTCTTCTCTCCTTCATCGAGCCCCTGCCATGTTCATAATGCTTCATCTCTTCCTCTCGAGACACCATTACTGTTGTGGTGAATATGGAGCGATGAAGTCGCTTGATAACTCCACACTTCTTACGGAAAGAATTGAAGTTATTGCCGGGTGAACTCTCCTCCTCTATCCGCTGCGCAACACCTTGATCTTCAATCCCGATTGATTCTCCACCATCTGTTTGAATATCATAAAGGTTTGTAATGCTTCGGACTTTTGCTTCAAAACAATAGATCCGAAAGACATCCTCGGTATGATCATCAACAAACAACAAATAATACTTGCGCCACCCGTAGAGCTCGCTCGCGATAGGCCCACAGATGTCAGCGTGAATCAATTGTAGAGGAGCACGAGCACCTTCCCCGATCTTAGATTGGAAGGGTTTCCTGACTTGCTTCTCCATGGTACAGGTTTCACATTGATTTACCTTGCCAATATTGCCAAGTCCTAGCACTAATTCACGACTCTTCATACTCCTTAATGCATCAAAATTCAAGTGGCCAAGCCTGAGATGCCATAACCTCGTCGTCTCTTTCACACTCATTGCTACATTTGCATGTCCCACATCTGAAATGTTGAGAGGATACATATTGTTTCTTGTCTCGAATCAACCTTGCCATTACTTCACCCGGGCTTTTATCACTGCGAATCACACACTCGCTCTTGCAAATATTCATCGAGTATCCGAGTGTTCGCAGTGACTCAACACTCAAGAGATTATGCGCCAACCCCGGAACATATTGTACATCATGTAGCAACTTGGTCCTTCCTCCAGTTGCAGTGAGTGACACGGTTCCTCTCCCTTGTACAAGCATCTCCTTATTATCTCCCAGCTTTACGTTAACCTTCTGAGTTTCATCAAGGCTAGAGAACAACCCCCTCTCACCAGTCATGTGATTGGAACAACCACTGTCTAGCAACCATACTGATGAGATCTTCTCTCTTTCTTCGCTGACACGCCCATGAAGAGATTGCTTGTGTCCTTCTCCTCAACAATCATTGTAGTCTCCTTATCACGTGCTCTTGTCTCTATACCAACAATCCATCTTCATGTGGCCAAACTTCTTGCATATATGGCATTGTATGTTCCCTTTAGTAGCTCCTTTGCTCTCCTTGTTGTTGTTGGTGTTCAGCCGATTCTCACTTGATCGGGCCTCTCCCTCTTCCTCTGAATCTCCCTCGAGAGTATCCTCTTCCACGACCTCTAAAGACATGTTTATCCTTCTCTTTGCTTCCCATTGCTTCACCTTTGACATGAAATGCTTTCTCTTCCTTCTCGGACTCGATCATCGCCTTGCCTTAGCAGCCTAGCCTCGTGAGCAAGTAAAGAGCCACTCACATCTTCCATTGTTAGCTTGGTGAGGTCCTTGGACTCCTCAATGGCAGTGACCACATGGTTGAATTTGGGTCCCAAGCTTCTCAGCGACTTCCCAACAACCATAGCTTCCGAGATGGTATCTCCCAAGCTCTTCATCCGGGTTTTGCCACCTCTTGGACCCTTGTGATGTAGCTCGGACTCCTTCATTTCCTTTTTATCTTGAGATTTTTCGAAAGTCCCTGTCTCGGTGTTTGAAGTTTAACAGCCACCACCTTTGGATTTCCTTGAACAACTTTCTTCAAAGCGATCCAAGCCTCATTTGCTGTGTTGGCCGAAGCAATTCGTGCAAGGATGGGCCGAGAGA
This sequence comes from Dioscorea cayenensis subsp. rotundata, assembly GCF_009730915.1. Taxonomy (NCBI): domain Eukaryota; kingdom Viridiplantae; phylum Streptophyta; class Magnoliopsida; order Dioscoreales; family Dioscoreaceae; genus Dioscorea; species Dioscorea cayenensis. The sequence goes on along the minus strand of NW_024086894.1, from coordinate 494 downwards.
GAGCTTGTTGTATGAAGAACAATGCCTTGGCGTCCCTTCTTTCCGTTCTCTTCACTTTAACTTCATCTTCCTTCCTGGAAAAAAACCCTTCTCCACAAGCTCCCATAGGTCTTGAGATCTAAAGAGAGTCTTCATCATAAGACACCAAAGATCATAGTTTTCTCCATCGAAGATGGGCACAGCCGGTCCTGCAACGCCTCCTGGTAGATTGCTCGCCGGATGCCATTGATGTTTGACAAGTACCGACTCCGATACCACTCGTTTGAGGTCCTTGATTTTTTTGTTCGGATCGTTCCTGTCAAAGTTTAGTACCCAAAAAGGATACAAAAACACGAGTGACTGAGAAAGAAACAAAGTTTAAAGGTGGAGAAGGAATGTTCTCATTCATCACATTGGGCTAAACCAAATCCACTTTAAAAGTTACAAAAAGTTTCTCATCATGATAGCATGGTTTCAAGGCAAACAACGTTAATAAAACTTAGTACAAAACAAAA
>NW_024086893.1:0-21099 GCF_009730915.1 Dioscorea cayenensis subsp. rotundata | reverse complement strand
AAAAACCATCCTATCAATAGATATGGAATCGATCTCCAAGATTTGAAACCTAGCCCTAAAACTATATAATATATATCTTCCACTATAATAATATTATTATATATCAATTGATATTCAATCGTTTTCTACGCATCTAAAAAAGTTATGATTTAACAATTTTAAATAAAAGAAAAATCATATCATCAGAGAATCGCAATTAAAATTAACAAAAGTCTAACTCTCGGGAGCCTATCTACTCCCTAAATACTAATAATGCCAATTTAACAACGGCATAAAATGATATATTAAATCATTCGAGACTATTTCATAATATATATATATATATATATTAACTATCTCATATGTCTTTATTCAATTATATACTATCTTTGTTTGATTATAATCATTATCACACGAAACATAGTATATCACCTTAAATATTAAAAATACTAAAAGCATGCCAAACCACATTACTCATTTGATCATGCTCAATATTTTTAATTAACTACAATGTTATCAATATTCCATTATTAATCATTATATTTTCCCTCTAAATGTTTCACAAAATTTCACATTCCTGCAAATTTATGTTGTTTCAATTATTGCAAGAACTCACAATCAAGAGACGAATAAAAGCTTTGATACACACAAAATATTGATTTATCCTCTATAAAGCTAAAATCATGTCCTCCACATTTTGACTTATGATATGCATTCAAATTTTCTGGTGTTTCAACCAAATCAAAGAAAATGGATAGATAGAAAGAAAGAAACAATGTTTCCAAATACAAAAGTTTTCTTTTTCTGGGTGAATCTTGCAAGAAAGAAAAAGAATTTACCAAAATCTTGATATTAATCTTGGGAAAAGAATTGAGTTTGATCCACGCCTATTTATTTATGTATCGTTGATCTTGAAAGTCTTTCTTTTTCCCCTTTCAACTTTCTCAATTCTTCTTCTTGAAACACATAAGTATTATTAAACATCATGGAAATATATTATTAAATGTTATCATTTCAAGTGTTAAAGAACATTTATTTGATATCTGAGGAGGAAAGTATTGATTAATGGGTTTGATTTACTTTTGTGTTTTGCTAGAAAGTTTATAATTTAATCGTTAAATGCCATACTCTTAATGAAAGTAAAGGGAGAAGTCATATATAAACTACAAAGCTTAAGATTTATATATATAATAATAATAATAATAATAATAATAATAATAATAATAATAATAATAATAATAATAATAGTAATGGCGTATATATATATGAGGATTCGCAATCTAAGGTTAACCATAAATTTCAAATCTAGAAATGCGTCCCACGATCGCCATTGTAAAGAGCAACCTAGCAACACCACCTTTACTCTAGAAAACTCCCAGATTCAATTTGTTTTACCAAACTATATAAATACATATATATTGCATGGAACTATATATGAATAACATAGCTTTGATATAGAGCAATCTTGCAATTATTACCATATCTATGGACATCTCAGGACTTACAATGCATCGGGACCATCCCGTCACCAAAGAAGAGCGATCTAAAGGATCGGGAGGGTGCTTAGGAGTATGAAGAAGACAATCGAGGCGTTATCGTGGAGTTACAAACCCTTATACTAAGAAGAGACATTGGTTAGGCACATTTTGATGCAGGAGGAAGCAGCATTAGCCTATGACACGTCATCAATCACCTTTAGTGGTATTGACAAAGCTCAAACTAATTTTTTCTATATGTTTCCTCCTATGCCTTCTCCATCTCCTCAATCACCACCTCCAGCCACCTCAGCTGCCTTCTCCACTACCACCTCCGCCACCTCCTCCATTGGAGAGAGAAGGAATATTGTTTTGAGTATAACTTTGATATTAGTGATCATGACGATGATTGGATCAATATTACCACCATTTTGCAGAGTTTTGGTCAATCGAATGCATCTCTTTCATCTTTGATACTATAACAATAATGATGTCCATCATTTGTAATGTTTTGCTGCCGAATCAAAACTATGTTATTGAAAAGAATAAAATAACTAAGTTGAGTTTTGTTTTGAATGAAATAGGATTTTTATTATATTTTCTTTTTGTTAGAAGATGAATGTAGTTTAATCATCAAGACCTTTGTGAAATAGATCGAAAAGGCTATAATATATATATATATATATATGTAAGCACAAGTTGCATTAATTTTTCAAATGGGTTATTAGCTATCATATTATTTCCATATATACTAAATTAATCTATATAATAATTTAATCAATTAAGAAATTCAAATAAGAAAAATATGTAAGCATAATAATATAACAACTTATTTACTATTGCATTATCCATCTCTAATTGAGAGAACACCAACTCAACATATACATCTATATATTGCTTCTTTCCTTTGTTACATATTAAAACTTCAACCAGTTTCTACTTTAAAAATATATTACATATTACATTCATTTAAAAAAATACATCTATAATACAAGATTACAAACATAGAAAACTAAAACAAAAGAAAACCTAAAACAACACAAATATTACATAAGTTACTGCAAGCAAAATTAAATTCATATTTTCATCTATATATAGCGCAAAACTCTCGCACTAATCCATCTTCATTTAACCATCCATTGTAAATAATATCATTGGCATTCCGACCACAAGACTCTTTACCACACTCCCATACCTCCTTTTCCATCCATTTTGTCTCTTTTATACTCCATACTATCTCTCGAAGAAATCACCTTTACAATATATCGGCATTTGTTTATTATAGGATTACCTGATCTTTTGCTCTCTATTTCTTCTGAAACATTACCTATTTTCCCATAAGAAACTAAATTCAACATTGTTATACCAGAATTACGCCTCATATGATCTTTATACAAAATAATCCTCGCTGCATATCCTACAGGCAAATAACTTTTACAAGCTGCATTATGTAAATATTGGATGCCTGAATCCATTTTTAGCTTTATACCTTCTATCTGCAAACCAATATTAAAATTAGTTCCTAATGGTAATACTATAATTTATCTAACATTAATAAATATTGTAATCATAAATTTTTACCATGCCAATTTTCAAACAAGCTTCTAAATTTCCACTTGATGCACAATTCCGAAGAAAAGTAATATATTCTTCCATGCTAATATACCATAAATTATCTATCCGCATCATCTGGCCAACTCTCCGGCTTTTGGATGCTTCATAAAAATTCTTGCAACTAGAAAATAACTTACATTATTATTGAAATAAATAATTTTTCTTCGCATTATACAAATTAATGAAATTACCATCGACATAAAAGTTTGAGATCATGAAGGGATTTAGAAGATGTTGAAACTACACATCTAAAAATCTCTTCGACCATATCTTGAGGAATTTTCCCAAAAAATTCACTGCAATAATGATCGCCATACTAAACCAACATATAATAATCACATAATCGAGAACAAATATAAGCAAAACAAAAACTAATGTAAGAAGAACTAGGAAAAAATATATGAAAAAGATGGAAACCTATATGATGAAAAGAAAACATTGCAATGGAGGTATTACTCCTCCATCTTTCTAATAGTGTTAGCAATAATAATGATTCTCTTGATAACAATAGTAATGATGATCGAGTCTTACTTGTAGTGATATAGATGATGTTGATGATGCTTAATCTTGCTGCAATGGAGGCCGCACCACTACAAGTAAAGGAAAATTGCAAGGTTGATATCAAACTTGATAGAAGAAAAAGGCTTATGGTGTAGTGTTATCCTGAAATACCTTGCCTTCCATCAAGACCTTATCCTACTCACCCAAGTCCTCTATCAAGGACAATGATGAGATGGAGAACAAGATGAAATAGGAAAGTGATTATTAGGGTTAAGAGCATGATTATTAGTGGGAGTAAAGGATAGCTAGAGTTGATTATCCTATAAAAGATGGACAAATGTCCATCCCAAAAACAAGTTTAGAAATTTCTCAATATCATAATGATAATGAAATGGTCAAAAAGATCAACTAGGTCCTCACTGCCTTGGTCTTTTTCTTTCCCATATCAATATTAATGGAATTAAAAGAAATATATACAAGCTATGTTATGATGATAACTCTAAAAATCACCCTCCTTAGGTCATTATGCAATCTAATAGGGGACAAACTACTTTGCGCTATTACTAATGTCTTACAGCATATTTCTTTATTTATTCCATATATTTCCCTTTTTCCCCACATTTTAAAATATATATGCATATATATACACTACATGTTTTTAGATATACAAAGATGTATACATGTAATATACATCTCTTTCTCCATCTCTATATAGTACATAGATAGATGCATATATATATATACATTGCATGTTATGGGTATACATATACACACATATATGTATATATATATATATATATATATATATATATATATATATATATATATATATATATATATATATATATATATATATATATATATATATATATGCATATACATATATGTACATAAAGTACTACATCTCCTTCGCATACATGCATGTAAAAACATGTCTATTGATTTCTAATTATGCGCATGCATTTACTACCTTAATTCCATATATATACATTGAATACATGGAATTATTTTGAATACATGTTTTTGGACAATATGTTTTAGAGATATATCATGAGACATTTGCCACACACTCAAAACGCTCACTCCCTCTTTTGTCTCCATCTACGCTTTATGTATACAATCTACTACTCACTTTTCCAAAAATGTTTACCCCTTCTTCACGTGTTTCTTTATCTTTAAACAAATTATACCCAAGTTATAAAATAATAAACTTTAACAAATGCAAGACATTATTTTGTTATTAACATTTAACAAATTACTTAACAAAATATATATTTTTATCATAATCTTTTACTACTTAAACTCACTCCCCTCTCTATATGTCGACTATCTATCTATCACTTATTTATATATATATATATATATATATATATATATATATATCTATATATAAGTTTTTATGATATAGTCTAAAAATTATCAATTTTGGTTTAGATATTGTAATACATATGGTTAAAAACTCATAAATTCATATATATTGAAAATATTTAGTATGACATCTACTAACATTTAATAAATTACATTACGAATATAATATATATGATTATCGAATAAATTCCTAAGCCTACAATTCCTTAATCCACACCTAATTTTAGTTTATACGGCATCGTGATTTCATGAAAAGCTAACAAAATCACTGATTATAATGTTAGAGTTCAAATTAAGATGAACAACAAAAATGTTTCTAAATAATAATAATAATAATAATAATAATAATAATAATAATAATAATAATAATAATAGATTAATTACTATATTCAATGCATCGCGGTGATTAATCACCAAAAAGACATAAAACTATAAAGAGATAAATATATGATGTAATCCTTTCATTAAAAAGTAGATAAACAACTAATTTATTAAATATACAATATAAAACTAATAATAAGAGAAACACTCAAAAGATTAAAGCCTTAAGCAGGAGATGATATTACAATAACAAAAGATAATACACTTCATGTGAACATCCACACAAAAGCAAAAGAAAAACAAATAAACCATGCATTAGTTAAATCTACATCTTGGTAGGAAATGGCTTCAAAAAGAAGGAAATGGTCACGATGCTATCTAAAGACATCGACAAGCGTTAATCCACCTATTATCTCGCATAAATCCAAGCAATAACAATATGAATAATTTTGTTAATACATAAAAACCATAACTCCGAAATAACAAGATAAAAGAAATAGGATTACACCATTGTTATTGTAGCTCTTAAACCATAAGTATAACACATTTTGATGGTATGAACTATGTACTAAAGTTTGAATGGAAATATATATATATATATATATGAATTCATAAAAACTAGAAGAACATGAGAGTGTTAGAGGGGAGAGAGAAGGAAAAGAGAGAAAAATAATGATGATATAGCAGAGAGAGCACAATTAAAAACAATAAAGAATGAATCTTTTTACCATTGTTTATTAATTATGCGCTCTCTCTCTCTCCCTCTATCATTTCTCCATCTTCATCTTTATCATCTCTTCATTAATTGTACCATCACTAAACATGTCCTCTCTATGCATTATACCAACCTTACATAATATAGCAAAAGCAAAAAATGCATAATATTTCACATAATGCATAATTATTTAAGTTTATATGCATGCAACTTTTAAGAGGGAGAAATATACAACAATAAAATATGCAATTAACTTTTGCTAATATATAACCATACATAATATAAATTATGTTTTAGTAAATATGTTAATTATGAAAAAAGGAAAATATAATAAACCACCAAAAGAGGAAAAATATAGCAAACCACTCAAAGCCAAATAGCACCAGCTACTTTCCACATAGGAATGAGCTCGCCGGAGACATGAATAGCTATAAGCCGATCCAAACTCCCAATCAATTTCCCCCCAATGAATACCATTGGAAACAATGATGGAACGAAAGTCTTATCATCTCCACTAAGAATTCTTTTGACATTACTCACTAACATCATCCTCGCTACAAACCCTTCACTAACTTCATACATTGTTGGATAAGCTTTCAATCCTTCCAACAATCTCTGAGCAACATAGTTCATGTGACAACCTCTTCTACCTATAATTGCTCCATCACGATCTCTCACTCTCAAAGAGTCTCAAATATAACATAACCTGTTCTTCCCCACCATATTCATTATATAGTATAATATTAAATTGTTTATATATCATAAATATACACTGACATTACCAATATATTATTTGTATTTATTCCCCTCATAAAACTACTGATAATACATAAAAGACTAATCTTAACAAAATCTAGCATATGTAAAGATAATTAACAAATTAAATCCTCCAATTATTTTTATTAATAATAAAAATATAAAAATATACAGAAATTAATAGATATTTATTACATCATGAAAATTTTAAAAATAATATATCATATATAATAATAATCATACAGTTACATACTGTTGTAAGCAATGAAGGTTAAATGTTTTATTTTATTTCCTGTATAAGTACAAAAATTACATGTCAAGATATCAGAAGATTTGCAAGATTATATATATACTCCATAGATAATATACAAATCTGATACAAATACTTATTATATCATAAAATATTTTAAAAATAATATATCATATATAATAATACTAATATCATATATAATAATACTAATAGTATCAATAATAACAATCACTTAACAATTATTCACAAAAACACACTTCAGATTATTTAACTATCATAATATTATCTCACTCATATATTCTACCTCTGTCATTCACATCTTTTTAAACATTTTGTAATTACATCCTATATATAAAAATTAAAGCGAAAAATCTAAACACGAATCATAATTCCTCCCAGAGCGGAATTAATGCGACATTTAAAGAAAACATCCTATCAATGAGTCTGAATCAAGCTAGCGATTCTACACCTAGGGTTAAAACTATATAATATATATATATAATACTATAATACTAATATTATCTCAGTTAGGCATTGTACTCATTTTGTCCATATATAAACAAAAAGATATGATTGAAACTTTTTTTAATAAGAAAAAAACAAATCCTATTAAAAAGATACAAATCAAACTAGCAAAAAGTTAACCCTATAGCCTAGGAAAAAATGACTCGACAAAGGAAAAAGAGGAGAGAGAGAGAGAGAGAGAAAGGTAAGAGATCCGATCGTTACTACAGATTGGCTAGGGTTTGAAAAAAATAAAAAAGCTCTTTTCAATCATAATAAGACATTTCTCTTCTAACCGAGACGAGGAACGGATGTCCATCAAACAAAAAGCTTAATATATATATATATATATATATATATATATATATATATATATATATATATATATATATATATATATATATATATATATATATATATATATAATATATATTTGGGTGATGAGATTAAGATTGAAAGATCATCTAAGCCTAGAAACCAATTTGTCGGTGAAAAAGAAAGAAAAAGGGAAAAGAAAGTAAGAGATCCGATGCATTGATTGCGGTGGTTAGGATTATAGTTAGAGAAAAATAAAGCTCTCTTAATCATAGCAGGACATGTGGCTTTCTTTCATAGCAGAACAAATATCCATCAAATTAAAACTTGAAGAATAGGAAATTATAATAATAATCTATCTTTGCTTAATTTAAAATCATTATATCATCTTAAACATAGTATATGTCTTAAGTATACAAAATACTAAAGCATAAAAATATATAGTCATTTTTATAAAAGCTTAACATTTTTTTAATTAACTACTACAATGTTTGTCAATATCGAGCTATTAATCGAGTTGTTTTAATCTTCTAAACATTTCCACTAGTTTGACATTTCTGCAACTTTATGTTATTTCAATTATATCAATAATTGACATGACACAACAAGATAAGACCTTTAATAATGCATAAGTATTAATTTATTCTCGATAAAGCTAAACCGTATTCTCCACATATAATGGATGATATCCATTCAAATTGTCAGTGTTTCAACCCAACCAAAGAAAAACTGAAAAGGAAAATGGAGAAGAAAAGAAAAGCACTGCATCCAAGTTAAAATCAATCTGTGTTTTTTGTGGTAGTAGTGCGAGGAAAAAGGATACCAAGATCTCTGCAATAAATCTTGGCAAAGAACTGGTTTGGTTTCTATCTACATAGTTATTGTCATTTATCTTACAATTCTCCTCCATTTTCCTCTTCTCAATTTTTCTTCTTAAAATATAAGTAAATTCTTAAACACCGATGGAATATTTTACTAAATGTTACCATTGTCAGGTGTTGAAGAACATTGATTTGGTATATGGAGGAGGAAGTATTGGATTAATGGGTTTGATTTCTCAGACTGTATTTGATGGTGGTAGAAATGTTATAGGGTATGGATCTCTCTCCCCAAACATTTTCAAAAACAAAAAAACAAAAAATACATTCATTTATTTAATGGAAATTTGCTAAAGTTATTAGCAAAAATCTTTTATTTGTGTTTTTAGTGTCATTCCAAAAAGCTCTAATGGGTAGAGAGGTATGACAATAAATTATTTCAGTTTTCTTCCATTTTTTCTGATGTGTATGGTTTTTTTTCCTGCCCTTTAATGAAAAAACATATCCCTACAATTGTCCACACATATGAAAACATATTCTACAATACTATATTTGTATGTAATTTCCCATTTTCCCATTTGAGTTTCGGATCACGGTGTCATCGTCGAGATAAAAGCAGTTATAGACATGCATCATAGGAAAGCAGAGATGGGCAGCTATGCTGATGCATTTATTGCTTTGCCAGGTTAGTATAGAAATTGCATTTATTATCACTTAATATCACATATAATGAAAACTCATTTTCTATTGATATATATATATATATATATATATATTAATGCTTACAATTCAAACTTTCAATGATAAATATAATGAAAAAAATATACTTTCCTCATGTGAATCACTGAAAATATGCATAAATTAGCTACTATGAATTTTTTAGTATATATCTATTTGCAAAGCTTACTAATAGTTAACATAGAACACTGATATACTTAGAAAAAAAAATAACATTTTCAAAATACTTTAATTTTGCTACCACTCTTTTATCATTAATTATACTTAAAATTCACATATTCTCTAATCGATTATTATATCTACTTTCTTCCAATAGACAACTATAAATTAAAAATAAAAAATTTCCTCATGTAAGTATCTTTGCTTTTTAAATATTCAGAGGTTATGGAACTCTTGAAGAGCTTTTTTTGAAGTAATTAGTCGGGCACAATTAGGCATCCATAACAAACCGGTAATTTGATCTCAATGCTCTATATACACACATGAAATTATAAAAGATGATACATAACTTATGCTTTGTTCCAGATTGGTTTGTTAAATGTTGAGCGGATATTATAACTCGCTATTGTCATTCATCGATAAAGTTCTAGAAGAAGGGTTCATCAACCTAGCTGCACGCAGATCATCATCTCTTCTGCAAATGCAAAAGGAATTAATTGAAACACTCAAGTAATAATTATAGAATTTGGAATACTATTTTACAACATGTTCTTTTTCGATCATTATTATTAATTATTTTTACATTATGATTACGAGGAATATTCCCACATTCATCTCCCAAAATCCCATCTTTACGATACTCGATTGACCTCAACCTTCTGCTGCTATGGATGACAACGTTGAACACTCCAATCGTCTGCGATACACATCCATAATACAACCATACATGGGATGAAGTTATTTCATTTTTCCCCTTTTCCATTCACTTTTTAGTTGAAGATGAGAACTTGAACAACTTTTTGAATCCTATAACTAAATATCTTCTACTATCGACTCTCTTTTGCATATGCCATTTGTCTTCATGGTTTCTATAATTATTAAAAAAAAAAATTACATACGGTAATCCATCTTAAAGTATTTCTTGATTTCTCCTTTTTTAGTCAAAGAACCAATGAGAAACCCATCTTAAATGCCTCTTTAATATCATCTCAAAAACAACATTGCTCTTAAGTTAATATTTATGTGATGATGAATTATAACAAATTCTCTTGAATGATAAAGTATCTGTATATATATACATTAGACAGTTATATTATTCCAATTTTTATAGCAAAAAAAATAAAAAACCCCAATTAGAAGGCTTAATACTGAAAATTGTTTTTCTTTTCAAAGTATTGAAATGCAATCATCTTCATTATTTAATAAACAATATAATATATTCTAGAAATATATTTCTCAACCTTTCACATCTTGCGAATATACTTCTCATACTGAAAATAATTTAAAAAAAGATATTACTAATTTTTTAAAAAATTATACTATCTTTGCAATCTTCTTTATAGATATAGTTAACCCGCAGCGTTAGAGCGGGTACATAAATCTAGTTAACCTTAATTCTATCCCCCAAAATTCACTATTTTGAAAACTTCGTTCGTGTTATGTGAAAGACATTTGGCGATTTATAATTGGGTAAATGTTGAACATAAGTTAATTAATAACACTACCAAGTACCAACACCACCTAATCCTCCTTCTCACCGTCCTCTTCGCCAAACCCTATCCCTAGCTGGTGCCGGTACGATCCTCTTCTCGAGATCTCCTCTCAACCCCTATGCTTTCTCTCTTCAAACTCTTCCTCCTTTTCTCTCCTCCTCCTTGATCTTCTTTTCAATGATTTCAGACATAGCAACGGGGACATTCTTTGAGATTCGGACTTCTGATGAGCCGATCAAAGATCGGCGACCTGCTAGCGATGTGCAAACTGATGATTCCTTTTCTAGGAATCGATGCTATGTGCTGAGCGTAAATTCGCAGCGTGAAGGAAAGGAGCCATGCTAGAAACCGATATTTCGCTCTCCGATGATCATGCGACTGACTCGGAAGCGTAAAGGTTTAATCGCTTCTTGAAATTGTTGATTGTTTAGGGTTTTGTTTTCTCATTTTCTTGATTTCTTTGTTCATAGACATGGAGGATTGTTGGGTGTGTTAGGGTTTTGTTTAATCATTTACTTGATTTCGTTGTTCATAGACATGGAGGATTGTTGGGTGTGTTTTGTCGCTGCTTCAAGAGCTATTGAGCCATATTGATTGTATTCTTTGATTATTTATCAAATTTCATTGGTTGTGTCCAATCCCTCATTCTTTTAATTAGGGTATCAGCATCAGATATGAGGGAGAGGATTGGGTCGGTGACTCCAAAAAGTGGTGGCAAAGAAACTCCATCCCTGTCACTCTTCCACATGTTCCGCTTTTGCACCTCTGTTGACACACAAGAAAGTATGACATCTCTTCAGGTTTAGTGCTTATTTATTCTTGACTGGGAAAGGGAGACGTCCGCCGGGAGTAGATGGGAGATGGGAGTGAGAGACTGAGAAGGAGAATAAGAACGGTGGTGGTCAACGAGCCATCCATGGGTTACTGAAGAAGAAGAAGAAGAAGAGATCATGGGAAGTGAAATGTTCAATGAAATGACAAAGTGGTGTGTAGAGTGGGGATAGTACCGTGGGTATCTCTACTGCTATTGCTTTCTTTCTCTTTATTTTATCCGCCGTTTGCACACACACTTTCAGATGATGAATTTTTAGTTTGAAAATGAAATTTGATGTCATATAAAAATGTATTGATACCCTATATTTATTAATTTTATTAAAAACAAAAATCAAATTTTTATAAGTCGGATTCATTGAATGATGTTAATTGATTATCCTTTTTATATTTTTTTAAATTTAAATGAGGTGATAAAACGGTATTATTGTTGGTGTGGAGATAAGGTGGTGATGAAGTTGGTGTATGATTGAGTAGATTTTGGATGCATATAAAAAATTTATTTAATTTAAACGAGAAGAGAAAGAGGGTGGCAGAAAGTTTTTAATAGTTTTTTTGTTTTTAAATATTAAAAGTTTGGTTAAATCGCTCTTCTTGCAAAAAGTCCATTTAGAGGGATTATGAATTTTTTTGGGGGAGTTAATATATCCAAACCTATATTGAAGCATGTCAACATTTGGATTTTTTTAAGTGCTAATTTATTTTAATTTCTTTTGACAAATTAGTAATAAACATATTTATTTTAATTTTTCTTCTAAAAGTGAATTTAAAATTTAGTTTTGTTAGTTTAAGAAGAACCTAATACAATATCTTTTCTCTTCATTTTTTAAGTTAATTTAAATATTTTTTATTTTTATTTTAAATTTGGTTTTATTTGTTTGGTTTTGTTCCGTAGAGGTATAAAGTTAGAGAGAAAGATATATTTTCTTCATTTTTTACATTATATTTTTCGCTCTCATAATTAGTATTTAAGATTTGATTTTGTTAGGTTTAATTTTGCGTCACTAGCAAGCATCCTCCATGAAAATTGTTTTAAACATACCAGATTCATAAAAATTGTTTTAAACAACATATATGGAGGTTTGTGTCTTAATAATGTTCCGCCAACCCAATAAGAAGATGGCTCACTATCATAAGCGATATGAATCGAAGAAAAAGTAGATATTGTTGTCAAAACAAGGGGATTTGATTTGACTTTAACGTCTAACTTGCACTCTATTTCTACAACTTGCCAAAAAGAATTAGGTGTTTCTTCCAATCTTATGTCCATATAATAAAAATAAAAATCATATCTAGACATATTTGTATAGAATTTGTTGAGAGGTGTTGTCATATAACCCACAAAATCTTTTGCTACGTAAACCATTAAATTTTTTGTTCATGTAATTGTTATTTACTACCCACTTTATAGATGCAGTCAGAGTATTAGTATAAATTATTATATTATAATTTAGTTTTTTTTAAACCGGAATTCATCACCTCCCTCTTATAAAAAAAATATTATCTGAAGCCATTATTTGTTATTCTCATTTAGATATTAAGTAAAAAAGATTAACTAAGCAAGTAATAATTGAACGATTATTATTCATTCAATATATCTCTCTCTCTCACTCTGTTGTTTCTCTATTCTTGCAGATCAGTGTACCATCAAAAATTATTTTTCCTTTAAAAACATTGAAATGAAATCATTTCCATTATTCAATAAATAATATAACATATTCCAAAAATATATTTCTCAACCTTTCACATCTTGCAAATATACTTCTCATATTGAAAACGATTTACAAAAAAAATGACATGAACAAATATTGTTTTAAAATTTATACTATCTTTGTAATCTTCCTTTTAGATATGATTAACCCGCAGCGTTAGCGCGAGTACATAAATCTAGTTATTATTAAAAGGAACTACCGCAAAATCCCTTGAATTTTTGTAACTTTCAAAAAAAAACTTTTTTCCTAACCATTTATTTTTAAATCTAAATATATTTAAAATTATTTATATATTATTAATATTCTTGACCTTTAAAGATAACAACGCCCTAAGCACAAATTGTTGTAATACCTAGTAAAATAATAATAATAATAAATAAATAAATAAATAAATAAATAAATAATAAATAATATTTTAATTATGAGAATTTCTAGGGGTTATTTTGTAATTTAGCTTTGAGTAATTATATAATAGAATCTAGAAAGCCTAGTCAGTAAATTTTTTTCTTTCCTCGTTGGATGGAACCATGTCTTCTCTTTTCTCCCTCCAAAATATGATTTAATCAAAGTCGTGTTTAGATCTAGTTAAAAGTTTTGCATGTTTTTTTTTTATTTATTGTTAAAATGCTGCATGGTTGTGATGAATGGATTATAGGAATGAATCTTTGGAAAACGTAAATTGATGATACCCGAACTGTGCATGCTCTGGTTGTAAACCATGTGTCCGTAGGTGCATATTTTATATATATATATATATATATATATATATATATATATAGGGCTACATGTATACTATGGGCGTGTTTGGTTCGCTGCGGAGACCGAAGTGACGGAAGTGAGAGTTGATGTGACACTTCCACTTGTTTGGTTCACTGAAGTGGAGGCCGAAGTACGGAAGTTGTCACTTCCAAAAATCTTCCACTTCACTCTTTGACTTCGGGAAAATTTTTGGCGAAGTGGGACTTCGGTGTTTCACTTTCGCCACGTGGTTGCACATGAGTGATTAAAATCACCCATTTTATTTATTTTATTTTTCTATGGTTTATTTTTATTTTTATTTTTTTTTTATCTTTTATCGTTTTTATCATTTTTTATCTTTTATTTTATTGTTTTTTTATTTTTTATTTTTATCTGCTATTCTTTCTTTTTTAATTAATTAATTATTTTTATTGTTTATAAAAAATATTTTTATATTTTAAATTTTTTATCTTTTATTTTTATCTGTTATTTTTTTTTAATTATTTAATTATTTTTTATTGTTTATAAAAAATATTTTTTAAAATTATAATTTTAAATAATTATAAGCTCAATCCAACAAGCACAAAATGGTAACCTCACCCATGATGAAGTGATGAGTAGAAGTTCATTTCCATCATTTTCTAAATTTTAACTTTCACTAATTAAACAAAAAAAGTAGTTAGTGATTTGACACTTCCCTTTTCAACCAAACACATGGAACCCAACACTTCAACTGAAACTTTCACTTCAGCCGAAGTGGCACTTCAAGACTTCCATCACTTCGGTGGACTACTTCCGAACCAAACGCACCCTATGTGTAAGTGTGTGCATGACTGACGAAGCCATTATACGCAGGATGGGCCATCATATCTATTCATATGTTTATATATGATTATACAAATCAACATGCCTTCTGTATATATATATATATATATATATATATATATATATATATATATATATATATATATATATATATATATCATATTGTTGGTTAATTTACATTCTATTCTATGGTTATATCTAAACATATGTGTATATATATATATTATATGCATGGATTGTAAACATTTAGTTTTTATGTGTCTTTTTTTTTAATTGTACTTCTAGGATGCGCCATCATAATCTACTCGTGATTATGTTAATAATGTTTACTCACTTTTGTGTGCTAAGAGACGTGGTCCTAAGAATAAGATACTATTATAGTTAAATTTTAATTGTTTTTATTTAAAACCTTATAAGCGGTGAAAGTTCGGCCAAGGGCAAAGGGCTTGTGGAGGAGTGATTACCCTGAGCTCTTAGACCTACTAGTCTAAGTATTGTGAGTGAATGTTTCCATAAAGATATTTTATGGTTTTGTCGTCTGTTTACAATAAATTTTTGGCTTATAAATTGAGTTTGTTTTCTTTGCGGTATTGTGGACAAATTATGATGTTTTATCATATGTTTATGGTGTAATTTAAAATGTTGATTTTGAATATTGCTGATCGCAAGTCTATGACTTAACTGCTACAGTAGTGGTCTCCACTGTCCGACCTAGTGAGAGGTGGCGTGGTTGATTGGCTGATTGGTAATACCCACTCAGGAGGCGCGAAGAGAACCTAAGTTGGGAGTGGGTGAAAAACCACTAATTCTGAGACACCGTGTTTCACCACACAGATGAACTTAGAGGGCAACACCAAAGTGGGCTTGACTTGATATTTTATTTTAAATGTATAATTAACCTTGGTGGTCCCGTTCTTAATCGCGACGGTGGTTAAGTTTGGGAATTATTTTTGGCCAGCCCTTTTTGTGTTGAGTATTCAAATCAACTTATGAGTTTTTCTTTGTGAAACTTTATTTATTGTAAAATTATGTTTGCTATATCAAAAGTGTGATTTTGTTTATACTATTTTTATTATATTTTATAGTTATTTTGTCTTTGAAACATAAGTATTTTAGAAACATGCATTTTATGCCGCAGTGCTATGCTGAATTTGTTTTAAAATCATGTGGAACCGTGTTAACCACTCACTGAGTATCTATGCTACTCATCCACTCTACCCTCATTTTTTTAGGTGGTGGACAGTAGTGTTGTGGCATTAGCGCGTTGTGCTGGGATTTCTATTATTTTCTTCACTTTCTTAAGTTATTTAGGTTGGATTTTTTTTATATGAACTTATTGGTTTGATCCACTAGTGTGTAATAAATGCATAATTTTTGCAAACCATCTCATTGTTTTCAATAAAATTTTTGCAGTTTTAAAAAGACTACGGAAAAACCACGAACAATTCACGGGTGCAGAGTTGTTCCAAAAGTTCAGATAACCGTATTTCTTCCACACAATATCGACCCAAATCTTGTCCACTTTGTTTAAATAGCCAAAAAGCATGCTTGGCCAAAAGAGAAAATTTAGAAACCCGTTAGATTTCTGATTCCAATTCCCCCCTCAAACTTACCTTCGCTAATAATTTTCCAACTCACATTATGGATGCCCTTTCCATTGTCATTCCTACTCCAGTAAAACTTCCTAACAGCTTTGGTGATCTCAGAAATAACACCCTCAAGAATAGAATATACAGAGATGTAGTAAGTGGGAATGGAAAGCATAAAGAAATTAATTAAAATGGCTTTCACAGCGGTGGAAAGATTGAAGTTACTCCAACGGTTACACTGGTGTCTGATTTTTTCAACCATGGGGTTAAAGGTAGAGGCGGCAAGACGCTTGGGCGAGATGATAATTCTAAGATACTTGAAAGGGAAGGAAGCTTGGGAAAGGTTTAAGATAGAACAGATACAAGAAGACACGTGTTTATTACACCAGGAGGGAAAGAAGACCTGAGACTTGGAAAAATTTGGACGTTGACCGGAGAAAGACCCGTAAACATCTAAACACTGGTTAATGCACTGGGCGGCACGTCTAGAGGCTTGGGTAACAACAATGAAGTCATCGGCGAACATAAGATGATTAAAATTAGAATTAAGAGTTTGGTCAAAACCAGGGATCAAACCGTTAACAAGGCCAGAATTGAACAAAGAGGTAAGAACTTGAGTCACCATAATGAATAAGTAAGACGAAATGGGATCCCCTTGGCGCACTCCTCTGGACGAAGAGAACCAAGGGGAAGTATTACCATTCACAAGAAGAGAGAAAGAGCACGATTGTAAACAAGTAGAAATCCAGGAGATCCAAAGCGTTGGGAAGTTCATACGAGTCAGAACAACAAGAATTGCACTCCAATTAACGGTGTCGTAGGCTTTTTCAATATCGAGCTTAATGATCATCCTAGGGGGGTTTTTAAGATCAGTTTCTAAAGAATGAACAATCTCTTGCACTGCAATAATATTGTTGAACGGGCACCGGTCAGACACAAAACCAGCCTGCTCTCTACCTATTAGATTAGGGAGAACAAGCTTCAAGCGACTGGCCAAAAGTTTGGAAATAATTTTAAAATTCAAGTTGCAAAGAGAGATGGGGCGAAAATCCGACACCGTCTTGGGTCTATCCTTCTTGGGGATAAGAGCAATGAATGTTTTACCCCATAAGGAAGGAAGAACCGCATTATCGAAGAAAAAACGGATGGCCAAAAACAAATGATCTCCGATAACAGGCCAAAAGTTTTTATAAAATTCCATGCTAAAACCGTCAGGGCCAGGAGACTTACCAGCGGGAAGGTCTAAGATGGCTTGAAAGACTTCCTCCTTAGTGACTTCCCGAATGAGAGATTCAGCGTCGAGATCAGAAATGCAAGGGAGAGTACCAGGGAAAGTATAAAAAATGTTGACCGAGTCGACAGTCGGTGCGCTCCAGAGATTTTTATAAAAGTCAAGAAAAGCATTCTCAATACTGGATTGATCCTGACACCGATTACCTAAAAAATCGTCGACCTAAGGGATGAAATTATTATGAGCACGAAATCTAGTCATAGCATGGAATAAGCCGGTATTCTTATCGCCATCTTTGATCCATGACAAATGAGCACGCTGGGCCCAAATATTACTGTTCTGACGCTGCAAGACCGAGAGGTTAGAATAAGACTCCATTAAAAGAATTTGCGGAATGAGATTAAAATCAGACTGCTCCAGGTTACTGATCTCAGCTTCAATGCTCAGCAAATCACATTCAATTTTATTGATACCACTTTTGTGCCACTGACGGAGCTTGTTACAAGCTCAAGAAAGAAGATGAGTGAAGGCTTGCATGGGGTTACCATGGGGGTGCTTGCACCAAGCCGCCCGAACAGCATCATGACACCCTAAAAAGTCAAACCAAATGTTATTAAACCTGAAAATATTTTTGAAAGTATTAAGAGATTGAGAGGAAGACAGAAGCAGGGGAATGATCCGAAAAAACGCGGGGGAGATGCTTAAGAGTATTTATCCTGAAAAATTCAGCCCAAGCGAGATTAATCAAGCATCTATCAAACCTAGCCCAACGGCAAGCAAGGCCCAGCTGATTATTGCACCAAGTAAAATGGGGGCCTGAATAATTAAGATCCATCAAGTTATTATTCTCAGCAAAATCACCAAAGAACCGAGATTTTCTATCGTAATGCGTAAAAGGGCCCCCTAAGTGCTCATCCCGATGAAGAATAGTATTGAAATCTCCCACCACAAGCCAGGGGACCTGCAAAGAAGAAAGCTTAGAAAGCTCATGCCAAAGAATACATTGATTTCTAAATCGAGACGAGTTGTAAATAACAGAAATGAGAAAAGTATTGCAGTTGTTATGGGAAATAATAATGTGGAGAGCCCGTTTGGAAGCTGCAATGGGAGTAACTACGCCAATGGATTTACGCCAAAGCACAATGATGCCGCCTGAATATCCATCAGAGAAAATAGCTGCCCAATCCCAGCTTCAGGGAACCTTCCTGCAAAAACGATCCACTCTATCAGTATTTGCTCTTGTCTCAACAAGACAAACAATAGCAGGCTTGTGTGCTTTAACAAGGCGAAGAACGCGGGAGGAAGTATCTCCGGTGGAGATTCCCCTACAGTTCCAGCAAATTATTTTAATTGAACTCATAATAACCATAAAATCAGGTAAAAAGGATAGACGCTTCCAAAGGGAGAAGAAGGACGAATAACGACTAAGAGCAAGGCTCTCCAGTTTCCAGTCTCCCCTCTTTGGAGAGGTGCTATGCATGTTGGATCCTTTTCGAACCAGGGCTTCACGGCGGCCTCCGGATCGATACTAGGATAGGGTCATATCATCATCCGGGCTAACATCGGCGGGCCTCCCGGACATATCATCGCCGCCATCTTCATCGAGGACACTTCACTCTGGCTACCATCTTCTTCCATATCCTCTTCTTCGAGAGCGTTGGTGACTTTGTCAACGAGAATGGAGTGAGGGGTGTTGATTAGGCGGGATGGAGCGCCGAAAGATGGTTGTATCAAGAACGAAAGCACGGGAGGTGGAGAGTATGGGCGGCGAGATCCACTGCCGATCTCTCTGCATGGGGATGTGTGAAAAGGGAAGCTCTTGATTGGGTGCTACAGGTGGCGAAGCATAGAGTGGGATTTGCGCTCCGTCTTGGAACTCACATGCAAATAGTGCAACATCAGGAGATGGAGAGACAACGGGCGGATTAGTAGAGGTGCAATGAATAGGCGACTGTTCGACGACAACGCCTGCAGAGGACGTGACAGGGCAAGGAGATGGCCGCCCGCTAGGGGTAGCTCTCCTTCTGCCACGTACGCTACGCTTGTCGTAGCCCTCGGACAAGGCGACTCGAATTGGCACGACTGCCGCATCGACGGGCCACGTGAGTGGCACGCGTGCCACCCCGCTCCACGAGCGCCACCGCCCGGGCAGGAAACCGTAGTGAGGGTCCGTAGTCGACTTTGAAGATTTTGCTGCCGCTTTTCTCATACTTTCTGACAAGTGGCTGTCCGGAGGGAAGTCATCATCATCCATGCGTTGGACTCGATCAATCAGTACCGGCTAGAACCGAGTCCCCGTCCCGACCGCTGGGTGGGACACGACTTGGTTCTCGCGCACCATCGATCCAAATACGATGGCAAGAATTGCTACCGTGGCCGATCATACCACACAAGTAACAAAACGTCGGCAGGCGCTCATACTGGACGACAACGAACACCCTGTGCAAATCGTCGCCGATCCAGAAGCCGCGGCTTAATGGTTTAGAAAGGTCAATCACAACACAAATTCGGGCATATTTGGACCTACTAAGAGCGGTTGTGAAGTCATCCACTTTGAGCAAGCTACCAAACTGATTGGCAATGGTCTCCAATGTTTCATCGTCCCAAAACTCCACAGGAAGATTGTGGAGCTACAACCAAATGGCTGCTGTGCTGAGCTTGGCGAAGGTGGGCTCGAAGAAGGGTTTCCATGGAGATAGCTGGAGAATGATGCCGTTGACGGACCAAGGCCCGTCAAGGAGGATGTGCTGCATAGCTTCTTGGGATGAACATCTGATTAGTAGAAACCCGTTAGGAAGATCGGAGATCGTGACTTCGCCATAGGCACTCCATTTGGAGACCAAGTCTGTTTTGACTTCATTGAAGGGAGGAGGTTTACCGAAGAGTTTCCCGTAAAGTGCATGTTGAAACTTCAGTCTGGCACGACTCATGGCATCACCATCGATTCGAATGAAATCAGATGTAGACTCATGGCATCACCAGGATTTGGGCTGC
Organism: Dioscorea cayenensis subsp. rotundata; assembly: GCF_009730915.1. Taxonomy (NCBI): domain Eukaryota; kingdom Viridiplantae; phylum Streptophyta; class Magnoliopsida; order Dioscoreales; family Dioscoreaceae; genus Dioscorea; species Dioscorea cayenensis. The sequence continues at coordinate 173 of NW_024086893.1, read as the reverse complement.
GAAGTAGGAGGAGGAGGGACCGGGGGCCGGTCCCCGCTTGCCATGGCAAGAGGGGAACGACAAAGGAAAGGACAGGGAACCAAGTCAGAGCAGGGGGTCAGATCACAAATATCGGAAAGCCATAGAAATCAAGTTCTTTAGCCACATGACTTTCCCTTTTGTATGTTGAAGAG
>NW_024086892.1:0-10486 GCF_009730915.1 Dioscorea cayenensis subsp. rotundata | reverse complement strand
TTTCAGTTACGTATTGCCATATTTTAATGTTTAAAACATATTATTTAGTGCTTTAACTTTAGAGTATTTACCTGCTTAAAATCTTATTCATACCAGTTTAAATATTTTTGTTCTCCTGCTTAAATATATTCTATAACCTTTAAATATATAACCAACTGCTTAAAATATAGTTTTTATAGCTTTTAAAATGATCGATTTCACGACATTGTTTGGTTTACATATGTTAGTTTCCGAAATGGGTTCCGCCGAATGTCAAGAAGAAATATTTATCGAGGGCCAACCGACTGATGGATGCTATCGCTTCCCAACCACTTGCTCAAGGCAGGATGAGAGGGTAACACGCGCGCGCCGACGCAGCTTCTCCTACTTCCACCCCACCACTCACGCACGCAATCCCTCGACCGAGAAGCCCTCCCCACCCCCGACAGATCGCAACAACCCCTACCAAGACAATGACAAGCCCTCTGACATGGCGTCACTGACCGGGGCGTCTCCGACCGTCGAGCGCACCAACCGCGATATTAGGCGAAGATGTCACCGCAACTCTTACGCGAGCGCATGCGATATTGATGACCGAAGCTTTCGCTTGTCGCCGTGGTTGAGGCACTCGAGGGACGTCACAACCGATCGCGCCATCCCTCCAAAGAACCGAAGTACACCCGGATTTAACGAAAGGCCGAATTCCGACGCTACTTAATCATCATCGGAAGCGTCATTCCAGACGGCCACATTCAAGAGACTCATGCGGGTAAGAGGAGAGACAACATCGCCTCGCCTCCACCGCCGACCGATGATGAAACAATAGCAACACCATCGTGCGGCCGATGTCGAGCATCGACGCCGCCGCTGCTGATGACATGGCCATGACGCGGAAGACATCGCCGGTGATGTGGCCGCTGTCACGGCTCGAGAAGGTCGCCAACTCTCTCTTAATGACTCGATGGACCCTGTGAGAACTGCTGCCGAGATTGCGGCATCAAAGATGGACACAACTTTGCAGATCAAGAACAAGCTAAGCGGTGTGTCTCCCAATGATGCCGCCGTCGTGGCCACGGGTCGAGAAGACTCATCAATCGTCGCCGCCGCGGGCCGACAAGATATGAACGGGCAGTGACACAATCCCACCACAAATACAACCATGTAAGGATGCGTGTCCGCGTGCTGATGTTGTCGCCGCCGCCCCCGGCATCGGGCCGTGCACAAATCCCACAACAAGAACAACCATGTAAGGATGTGTCCGCTAGCTGATGCCGCCGCAGCTGCCCTCACATCGGTGAAGATACACGCGGTGCCAGTAACACTGGCGATGCGCAAACTCAGCGTTTCATGTAGACCCCGGATCGAGCAACGAGAGATTTGATCAAGGCCAACCAACAATGGGACCGCATCGACCGAAAAGCTTTTATTCCCAAAAAAAAAATGGGTTGGCATGTCTCGCTTTTAACAAATATGAGCGGGAGTTGATGAGATCTTCCTCAACCGCCTATGGACGGTAGTCTTAAGTTTTTTTATGATAGTGTTTAAAGTTTTTATTATAGTGTTTAACGATTTTCTAATGGTGTTTAATGTCTTTATGTTATCATTTAAGTTTTCTACTTAACGTTTAATTATATATAATATCATTTAACAATTGATAATATCATTTAAACATTTACAATATGGTCTTATTATATATGTTATCGCTTAACCTCGAAAGACCGTCAGGTAGGAAGAACGACGCAGCCGCCACCACACGGGACAAATCGCACACATCGCTCGAGGGGAAGGAGATGGTCACCGAGCAAAGAGCCATATCCTTACAAGAAGCTGACACTCCATCACCGCATCGCTTGCGCTTTTATGTCAAAGCAGGACAACGACATCGAAACAATTATGGTTATGGTCGGGATGTTGCGCGAACCCTCGCATCGAGTTCAAATCAGTCATCCTCCCCGATAATCATGAATGGCTACTTCCATGTCGCTGCCCCTCGATAATGATAAACAAGAATGCATGCATTATTATTCATGTCCGGGCACGATAAAGACGCTGCTGGACATGGTAAGTTCTTTAATTATGTCCGATTAATAATGTTTGGTATTTAATCGGTATTCTAATCTCAACTTGCATATCTCGACACTGAATCTATTCGACAATCGGGTCGATATGGAGTTCGGGCGAGTCGGGCGACTCAAGAAAGTACCCACTGTGCATGACATGGAAACCCCACGCCGTAAAACAAGGAAACGCCGATCTGCGCCGGGCTCACGCCATGCGGTTTATCGAGCAATTACTTTGAGGTGAGATGTTACGGCCACTCAGCATGCATCGCCTCACTCAGATCAAGATATGCCACCCGCATACTTAAGGAGGGAGGCGTACCGCTGCTCATGACAAAGGGGGTCAGCACAAGCGGGTTAAGATTTATGACCCGAAGAACATGCCTTGTATATCTCAATGTCAATTTTGTTTTCGAATGTAAACCCTCGACATTCAATTCATTGTTTTCGCTTTTAAATAACATGACTTGTATATCTCAATGTAAATTTTGTTTGTTTTCAATTGTAAGGCGTGTTAAATTCCATTCGCTTTCATTTCATTGTTTAATTTACGTTGTAATTGTGTACATTTCCGCTTTCATTGTTTAAATATACCATATATCATTTAAACATCAGCTGAAATATTTCAAATTACAAAGCAGATCCGCTTAAAATAACAACGTCTCTGCTTTAAATACATTCAATTCGTTGTAAAGAGTAAGAGTTTAAATATGGACAGCTGCCCATTAATACACAATGTTTCCCCGTCATCGCCGGGCATTGTTTACAATGCCTAGTCGCTATGACGCTTCATCAGAAGATCGCTCGATCGCGATCGGATCCATGGCACTGCCGTAATGTAACTCGCTGGACATCAAACACTTGCGACTCGATCCTCTTTTCGCTCGGGCCGCCCAGTCTGCCTTCGTCACAAAGCGGTCGCAAACGAAGCTCACGATTTCCGTCTCAAGGCCCGTCATCGCCGGTATGGGGAATATAGCTTCCTTGTACGCCGCTTGTAATTGTCGACGCTGAAGTACCCGCTAATAAATCGATGTACGTCTGGTGTCCTGCTCGCGATTATTGCAGTAGCAAGCGTGTTCGTAAGGGATACCATAAACTTGCCACCTTCGACATGAACAAGTTTTGATGGCGAGATCTACAGAGTTGCTGCCCTGGTCAATCACTTCGTAACGATCATCGACACAACGACCAACATGAAGATTTCGGCTGTCCTCAACAATGATCTCTACCTTCGAATGTATGTCTGGGCATAAGTAGGTCTCCCATTTGTTCGCTGCTCACGCCCTGTTACATAACATACTGCATTAATCCTGAACTCCGCAAATAAGGTTAAACAAAGACAGTGATGGTTAAATAATTCGTAAACATGTTTAAACATTATTGTAAATACTTAAATGAAAGGATTAATATTTAAAGTCAGACAAGTGTAATTAAACAAAGATTGAGAATGTTTAAATGGTAACACTAAATGTTAGTGTAAAACCAACATTCGCGGACTCTTATGGAGTCGACCATTTTCGCCACCGCAGAAACGACGAGCCTCCTTGATCCAAGCATCGAACGACTCCGCCACGCTTTGAATACATCTCACCCCAACGATCACCTCTCGACGGATAATTCGACCAATGTGCCATATCCGATTTATTAATCAACCAAATGATGAGCTTTCGGGTGATGCGACCCGTAGTTCATTCACTGTGATCATCGAAATCTTTAGCCGTGGATGCCCACGCAATGCGGAAGCATATAGACTCAAAGCACTCATCCCTCAATGCCTTCCCAAGTCCGACATTGGCTTTCATAAAATTGGCCTCCAAATGTCGAAGACAGATGCATGTGGCGAAGAAGGGAAGACTCTCGCATCTGCGCTCACAAGGCCCTCGACTGTCCGACACGAAGGTAATTATCTCATGATAATCTCCATCCTCGTATAAAAGCATCGCTAACTTAGATATGAACCAAGTCCAATTGGCATCGGTCTCGCTTGTCGACTATACCGAAGGCGACGTGGAAAAACCATTGTTTTTCATCTTTCCCTCGTGGCACCCAAAGAGTGTACCCCGATATTTTCCAAAGAGGTGGGTACCATCGAGAAATAGCACTGCCCTCGCAAGCCCTCTTGAATCCCTACAATACACGCGCCGAAGAAAAGAATGCACGCTTAAAACGATCACCATCTCTTTCCACGATCGCAACGCCGCCGGATTTGTCTCTCGCCACCTTATCCACATACCAAAGCAACAACAGAGCTGGGGATGTCACCGCTGCCGAGGACCACCCGGCATGCTCTTTTCCCAACCAAGCTTGCTTGTATGGTATGTGGACACCATGTTCCCGCGAACATGTCCTTCGAATGTTGATGGCCTTGCATCAAGGGGACGGTCCTTGAGCTTCGAATCACTCGTACGCTAACCCATTTTTGGGACGCTCGGATGTGACGCCGAACCTACGCCACCACCGCAAGTGTGTGATGGGTTGATTGTCTTGATTCTGAAAGTATTTTTGTTATACTCTTTTGATGCATGAAGGCGCCAACGACAACCATCGGCAACACATTCCACAGTCACCCAATGTTTTTCGTTCTTTATGTAATTTGAAGTCGAAAATTCTTTTTGATTGCATACATTTCAAGTACATCCTCGAAAATGTTCGACATCATCAAAAACGTTGTCCAATATCCAACGACAAACGACTTCGTAATGATCCGGGACGAGGAAGGAATACATCCCACACCGTCCGGGTCACCATGGGGATGAACGGGAGCACTCGCAGTAATCGAATTCCCCGCCAACACTTCAATCAAAATGAAAAGATCAATATGTTAAGTGGAGAATATAATGTTTAAGTGATAATGACAAGATTTTAAACGTTAAATTAAATACTTAAGCGTTAATCTAATAACGAAACGACTAGTACAAGATGTTAACTAGCGACTTTTGGACATATTTAAACACTAATGCACCCCGCACATCCGGAACAATTAAAAGAGAAGGAACTTACAACGAGTAAAAACCTCGCTTTTCATTAGGATCTCAGCAATGGCACATTTTCTCGCCCTCGACGACAAGATCAACTACAGAGACATTTTGAAGATGAAGTGCATGCGACACATCCGACTGGAAGTCAACATCGCTTTTCATCGGGCAAAACCGCTTTTATATCCATCCGGTGTGATAAACTTAACCCCTGACAAGAGAAACTTCGAGACCCCATCGCTCACATATCTCGCACTAACACCAACTCCCAAGAAGTCTCGAGCCGTGAACATTAGCACTCTTCCATCCCCGTTGAATCTAGCAATACCACAAAAACTTCCATAATATATCGCCGAAAACCAAATCGTACAAAACCAAATGAAATGAAGAACAAAAATAAGCCAAGAAGAAGAAGAAGAAGAAGAAGAAGATGTAAACAACAAACAAAGCAATGATAGGGCAAACAAAAAGTGCATATATATATATATCACTCGCCGATGAAGACAAAAAAAGTGCATAGAGGTTAGACTAGACGTGATGTGATTGGGCGTATTTTTTTCCCTCCATCCCAAGGGCAAAAAAGGAAAAATATATGTCACTATCGCGATGAAGGCGTATTGTCATCGCTCGACATGAGTATCTGTTTAAACGTCAGGCTTTTTGTGTTTAAACAGATACATATAGTGTTTAACATAATGATTACAGGTTTAAATAACGACTATATCATTTAAATAATACGTAAACCGTTTAAATATAGTGATTAAACTGCTTTAAAAATATATGTTATTGTTTAAATTGAATGCTTTCAACGACATCACGTTGAAGATGGTTACCTCTCGGGTCATCTGCTTTAAAACATCTTTACGTATTTTCTTAAACACCGCTGTCATTGTTTAAAGAGTAACTTGAGTATTGTTTAACTTTTTCTATTGCTTTACAATGACGCTCTTTTGTTTCCCACATTGTTTTTTTACTAGGTCTCTGCTTTAAATTTCGAAGTTCACATTTAAATAAGCTTGTTTCGTTTTATTTATAAAACATTTACAACATTTACAACATTTACAACGTCTTCTCGAACTTTGGACACTCACGACTCGACCCTCGTAGAACGAACAAGTGTCTCAGACATCTCGAATGCTCACGGCGGTCAGCATAACATGCGCATCAACTCGAACCCCGCACAACGCATCAACATTAAAAAAAGGTTAAACAAACACATTCATGAAAACGTCTATTAATAAATGTGTCATGGTCTGACTTAAGCGAAGATCCTGATAGTTAAACACAGAACGTAATAGTTGTATACTAACGTAATGTTTTTAAACGGTAACAAAAAGTTTCAAGTGAAAAATATCAACTCCGTCTTAAAGGATGTTTCCTGATCTCCCTCCTCTAGAGAATCCTCCGCAATCACACAATAAGTGAAAACTTTCTTTTCTTACCCAAGTCCAAATGCCCGCTTAATTGCTTGCCCATCATCCACCGCTGGAGAATCCTCTGCATTCAAGCAATTATACGAGTATTTTGACTTGGGCAAGAAAAGATAGTTTAACTTGTTGCGTGATTACGGCTGATTGATTCTCAAGATAAGGAGGATCACGAGACATCCTTTCAGATAGAGTTGATCTTCGAACTTTTGTCTGACTCCAGCGAATATCATACACAGGAAGCAGATGACGAGGAGGAAAAGGAGGAGGAGGATGATGAGGACGACGAGGAGTGGTTGTCCATGTGAAGGTTTCTTCCTTGTTATTTATGGTCTGAAGTCCACAAGCAGGCTGACTCTTCATATCTGAGAAAAAAGTTAAACGCACAGTGGACCGACAATGACTGATGACAACGAACGGGTGTTCGGATATTTATGTTACCGTGCATAAGAATTAATGCCGTCATTAATTCTTATGCACGGGATACCATAACCTTGCCACCTGCCAACAATTCAGATCAAATGAAAAAGATTACCGTTTTACACAGAGACTTTGAGAATTTACACGTTAATATGAATAGTTATACATGTAAAGATAAAGTTAAACGGAGATGACTATTATTAAACATATTGGTAATATATTTAAACGGGTAATAGCAAATAGTTAAACAGTATTTAAAATATACAAATAGATAACCATAAACGAGAAGAACTTTACAACGAAATGAACTCGTTTTCAAACGGAGACGACAATGGCACATGCTCTGTCTCGACAATAAAATCGACTACAGCTCATTTGAAGATGGAGTACACTTGACCAATCCGATGAAAATCAACTTCATTTTCTGTTGGAGAAACCGATTTATATATTTCGGGTATGATAAACTTCACCCAGACTAGCACAAATGAGCTGCCATAATAAACACCTGCGGAATGGTCAAACTAATAGCAACGAAGAGATTCTCACCGTATTACGAAACCTGCAGAACTGAAGTCGAACAACTCAAATGAGGAGAAATGAGGAGAACAACAAGATGTAATGCAACTCCTAGGCATTGTCTATCAGAAATGGGATTTGGCGCTTTCTTTTCCCACCATTTTCAAGGCCAAAAATGGGATTTCACAACATGGACCCATTTGAAGTGAACGGTAGGGGGTAAAAGGGAAGTTAAAAACTAACGGAAGGGCTGTCCGGGGTGTGTAAAAGTAGGAGGGGGTTTTTGGGAAGTTTTGAAAATTACGATGGGTGAACAGTAATTTTCCCTAAAAATAAAGTGGATAAATCATAATTTATTAAAGACAAGAAAAAAAACAAGTGCAAGACCAAAACTAAGACTTAAATAAAGTAAAGAGCTAAAGAGCACAAAACAGTAGGACCAAATTCTGGCGGAATATCGGTAGATAAGGAGCAACTAATCAATGGTCTCTATCACCGCGTGACAGAGCAGATAAGTAGTGCGGATATTCTGTTACACCCCAGTTTTGAGAGGTTGTCCATCGTTAAGATCTTGTTATTCCATGCAAGCTAGGTAAATATCTTGATTTTGAGCGGACTTACACACTTCCACATAATAGTACTTATCGAATATCTAAGACAATCATCATTGAGGAAGTTATAGAAGGATTTGATTGTGAAGATCATGTTTTTATCCTAATGCCAAGTCTTATAGTCCGAACCATCAGTAAGTATGGAAACCAGACAACTATGAGGTTTAGCAAGCTTATTATTGTTCAAAGGGGTTGGTTGTAGCTGAAAGTCAAACATGTGAAGGGGATTTTTCCCTCTATAGAAAAAGTCAAGGCAAATGTCTCTTAGGGCTTTGCCGTCTAATCATCTATCGAGCCAAAACAGTGTGGTTTTACTATCTTTTAAGACCGAGTGCACTCTTAAGTTGAATGGTTGCGGACATTGTTGGAAATCCTTCTAAAAGAATGATTTCTTTGTCAATGAGGTATGTAGTAAGAGCTTAGTTCTCCCAAAGCCATTGTAATTGAAGAAAATAACTAGTGACCAACACCATGACCTATCCGATGAGAGTTTACACCGTCATTTACCCAAAAGTGTTTTGTTGAATTCTTGTAAGTCTAGTACACCACAATCTCCTTGAGTCATAGTTTTGCAAATGCTTTTCCAAGATGATAGATGGCATTTCACTTGGTCGAGATCTCTACCTTTCCGGAGGAAATCTATGTGTTTTGTCAATCTCATGGATAAACCATTTTACTAATTGAAAGACTAACATGCAATATGTGGGGATAGGAGTTAAAACTGAGTTGATCATTGTCAATCTACCACCACCAGTAGACATGTATTGGGCCTTCCATGAGATGTATCTCATCTTGATCATGTGAGTCAGTTGTAACCAATCTTGGCCGTATGGGTAAAGGTGAGAGCTCTTGCTAGATCTAGTTATGTTCCTTGATTTGTTGAAAAGAGACTATTTTTATGAAAATTGATTGCTAATGTAGATATTTCTTCGAAGACGTATTGGATGAGTTTGAAAATTCTAAAAGTTTAAATAACATTTCCCCATTTGGCAAACATATACTTAAACTTTGCACTGAGATTGGACACGCATTATTCTATAGTATAACTTTTCAAAAGAAGAATTAAGGCTTTATTCTATGGTATAACTTGTAAAAGAAGAATTAAGGCTTTATACTAGATGACAACATCTTTATAATCTCTTGTTAAAGAAAGAGTTTTAAAGACAGAGAAACAGTAAAGTTGTGGCCACCTACGCTAATATGCATCATTATATACTCATCACCAATCCATTGCAAGGTTCATCATGACATGGCCTTTGCTCATTGAGCTATATTCTTCATTAGAGATTACAATCTGGAACAAAATGAAGATAATGTATTGGCAAAAATGCTAGACCATAAAGAAGCATTCACATCTCATTTAAGTTGCGCCAATTTGTTTATGGGATTCCATACTTTGGGACTTTATGTTCATAATGACATCATGCTTGCTTTTGGTACTTTGGAAATGGCAATGCCCATCAAATAAATAATTAAGTGTGAGATTCAGAATCCCAATCTACACAATCACTCATGTTATGATCTTCTACATCCTAGATTTGCCTTAACTACAGCTTCAATCATGACTGCCAAATTGATGTTCTAATTATATTTTTTTTCACTTTACCTCACATTCCCTTCTTGTGTTTTGCAAAAAGGCGAGATAACCTAAAAAATATTGTCAATGAATAGAAGCACATCTTGTTCATTAACATTCTTGAAATATTCCACCATGGTTAGTGTCACGGTCCTCCCGATTGCACCAACGATCTCCGTGCGGCGATCGTCACACCACCAAAGCGCCGAGCCAGCCTCCAAGAACCTAGGACAAAATAGCCCACGAAAACAAGCAAGCAAGGATGCCTATCAAGTAAACAAGGCAAACAAGCATACAAGCATCATCAAAGACATCATGACAAGGGTCCAAGAAGTTCCAACCACCCACCACACCAAGATGCCAGAAGGAATAAACTCAAGACAAGGAACTAGAGAGAAAAGGATAAACTCTCAATTAGAATGAATCCGAGATACACCATGAGCCACCTGACACAGCCAAGACCTTCACTCCCCCAAGGAATGAAGGTGAACAAAGCCCTTGAGAGCTAGCTTACCCCAAGTGAAGCCAAACTCGCCCAAGTTCTCTAGTCGCCATCTCAAGAGGAAGGAGAGGGATATTTATAGCCAAAATCCTCTCAATGGATAAGGACACCCAGACCCTTGATCCAATGGCCAAGATATGCTTATAAGTTGTCCCATCACGTCAAGCGCGATGCTCGGTCTGGCAAGAAAACACTACCTGTTACGGTACCCCGGACTCGGTCGGCCACCATCGAGGATCGTGCTACGGTCACACCCGCGCCTCAGCGTCATCTTGCTACGGTGACTAAAGCTCCCGCTCCGCCCGCTAATCCGGTCGACCGACCGTACAAGTCTATATCGTAGCCGTACCGCCTAATGTCGATATGGCTCCTTTGAGATCTATACTAGCCAAATATCTATGATCATAAGATCATCCA
>NW_024086891.1:0-28171 GCF_009730915.1 Dioscorea cayenensis subsp. rotundata | reverse complement strand
GAAAAGGGGAGGCAATCGCCTCTGTCTCGCTTGGTGGCATTAAACAATGGCAACACCATCGGTTGATGTTATTCTTGAGTAAATCGTAGTTGGTGATATTAGCGGTGGAGGTGGAGGACTGTGATGATGTTGACCGTTTTTGATTGTTGAGAAGTGGTTTACTTCTTGTTAATGAAATCGATGGTGTGGTGGTGGGTTATTGAAGTTGGCGTCAGATGGATCGATCAAGATGAGCAAGACAGGTGAGGTGTGTCTCCTGTTGATCTTTGTTTATTTGGCAGTTGAGAAGATAGTTGAATACATTGTTGGTAGTGGCGTGTGTGGGGGTTGGGGGGGTAGTTGCGGTTGATTTATTGCGCGTGGCTGGTGGGAGTGGCAATTGTAACAACCATGTGAGGTTATGCCGGTTGATCTTTGTCGCCGTCCTCCGGATCGAAGAAGATCTTTCACTGGTCTTTGAACCGTTAAGGCTCAGCGAGCGAGTGCCCGTGAAGACCACGAGCGAGCAGCGAGAGAGATGATCAGAGGCGATCAACAATGGGACAAGAGGCGGCTCGGAAAGTCTTTGTTCCAGAAGAAGAAAAATGGGTTGATGATCGGCGTCTCAACAAATATGAGCAAGAGTTGATGAGGATCTTCCTCAAGCCTAGTATGGATAGATAAGTTTAAAGTTTTTATGATAGTGTTTAAATGTTTATATATTATCATTTAATTTATCTATTTAACGTTTAATTATTTATAATATCAGTTGAAAATTGATAATATCATTTAAATATTTACAATATGATCTAATTATATACGTTATCGTTTAACCTCGACACGATCGTGTGGAAGGAATGATCTTTGTTAGCACCACACGGACAAATTATACACTCTGCTGAGGGAAGGAGATGGTCGCGAGATGATGTAATGGAGCGACTTTCGTATGTCATAATACAAAAGTCGCTGAGCAAAGTGCCATATCCTTACAAGAAGCGTGCCTTCATCACACCACCGCTGGCGTTGTTTATGTCAAAGCAGGACGACGCACATTAAACCACTATGGCTATGATCGGAGATGCATGGCACAACTTGCATGAAGTTCAAATTTGATCGTCCCTCAGATAATCATCAATGGCCACTTCCATGTCCTCAGTCCTTGACAATGATAAACAAGAATACATGCACTATTCTTTACATGCGCTGAGAGTGCGATAAAGGCCGCATTGGACATGGTAGAGTTCTTTAATAAATTATGTCCGATTAATAATTATGCGGTATTTAATCGGTATTCTAATCTCAACTTGCGTATCTCGATGACGGAATCTATTCGACATTTGTATCGATGATTATGGAGTTGGTGAGTCGGCTGACCTCAAAGTACCCACTAGTGCACGACATGCGAAACCCTACGCCAAAAACAAGGAAGCGTCGATTCATGCTGCGTCTATGTCATCGCGGTTTATCGAGCAATTACTTTTCGATGAGAGCTCATGACTCACATGAGCAGACGTTCCTTACGAGATTAAGTATGTTACCCGCATACTTAAGGGTGAGGCGCTGGCGTCCACTGAGAAGAGAAGTGCGTCACAAGCGGGTTAAATTTTGTTTTGGAAGAGCGAGAATTGTATATCTCAATGTAAATTTTGTTTTCGAATGTAAACCAGGACAAATGCAATTCATTGTTTTTGTTTTCGAAGAACATGACTTGTATATCTCAATGTAAATTTTGTTTGTTTTTAATTGTAAATCAGGTTAAATTCCATTCAGTTTCACTTCATTGTTTAATTTACAGTGTCATTGTTTACCTTTCAGTTTCATTGTTTAAATTTTACGACTATCGTTTTAAATATCGATTGTGAAATATTTAAAATTACAGGTTTCTCTATTTACTGATAACGCTTCATCTCTGTTTAAATAAATCGTTCACTGTAAAGAATAAGGTTTATCTGTTTAAATATGAAAAGTTACACTCAATTCAAATTGTTTCTCTTTAGAAATCGACTTATTTACAATGCCTAGTCGAAAGCAGTTTTCATTGCAAGATCTACGATTGTGACGCCGGATCCATGGCGGTGGGCTGCAATGTAACTTTCGCGGACATCAAAGCGCTTGCGACTCGATCCTCTTTCGTCTAGGGGCGTCCGAGGTGCCTTCTTGTCACAGTGTCGCAAAACAGCTCATGATTTCCATCCCGAAGGCTTGTCATCGTCGGGTATGGGAGAATATAGCTTCCTTATACGCGATTTGTAATTGTCGATGGTGAAGTAGCCGCTAATAAATTGATGAGACGTTGGTGTACACGTACTGCATTATTGCGAGCAAGCATGTTTATAAGGGGATACCATAAACTTGTCACGCTTCGACATGAAGAGATTACGATGCCGAGATCTCGAGTTCTTTGACTTTGGTCTATCACTCCGTAGCGATCATCGACGCGGCGACCAGCACGAAGATTTTGGCTATCCTCGACAATTATCTCTACCTCAGATGTATATGCGGGCGTAAGTAGGTCTCCCATTTGTTAAGCTTACTCACACGGTTACATAACATGCGCATCAACTTGAACACGGCAAATAAGGTTAAAAGCAAAGGCGGTGATGGTTAAATAATTGGTAAACTTGTTTAAGCAGTAGGGGTAAATATTTAAGCAGATTAAATTAATATTTAAAAAGTCGAGACAATTTTTAATTAAACAAATATGGAAAGTTTTTAAAAGGGTAACACTAAATGTTAAGTGTAAATCAACAATCGTGAGACCTATGGAGTCAGAGCCATTTTGAGTCGACGATAAATGATGAGCTTCTTTGATCCAAGCATTGAACGACTCTGCGACATTTGAATACATCTCACCCCAACGATCACCTACTGAGCAGGATAATTTGACCAATGTGCCATATCCGATTTATTAATCAACGTTGATGGGCCTCGAGTGTGTGGCCTGCAGGTTCATTCCGCGAGTATCATCGAATTCTTTAGCCATGGATGCCCACGCAATGCGAAAGCATATAGACCAGCAATCCTCCCTCAATGCCTTCCTAAGTCTGACATTGGCTTTCATAAAATTGGCCTCAAATATCGAAGAGCAGTATGAATGTGGCGAAGAAGGGAAGACTCTGCAATTGCGTTCACAAGGCCCTTGGACACTGTCCAGACACAAAGGTAATTATCTCATGATAATCTCCTTCCTCGTATATAGCATCGCCCTAACTTGGATATGAACCAAGTCCAATTGGCATCGGTCTCGGGTATCGACAATACCGAAGCGACTTGGACCATTGTTTCCATCTTTTCCCTGTGGCACCCGTAGAGTACCCGATACTTTCCAAGGAGGGTGGGTACTATCGAGAAAGCAATGACGACTTGCAAGCCCTCTTGAGATCCCACAATTCACGCTCCGAAAGAAAAGAATCACGGGTTTAAAAGCGATCACTGTCTCTTTCCACGATCGCAATGCTATCGGGGTTTGTCTCAGCCACCTTATCCACATACCAAAGCAACAAATCGTAGCTGGAGATATCACTTTGCCGTCGAGGACCACCCGGGCATGCTCTTTTTCCCCTAACCAAGCCCGCTTATATGGTATGTGGACACCATGTTCCCGCAACATGTCCTTCCGAATGTCGATGTGGCCTTGTACAAGGGCGGTCCTTGAGCCGCGAATCACTCGTGCGGTTACCCATTTTTGGACGCTTTCGGATGTGACGTCGAGACCCTATTCCACCACCGCAAGTGTGTGACGGGTTGATTGTCTTGATTTTGAAAGTATTTTTATTATACTCTTTTGATGCATGAAGGCGCCAATGACAACCATCGGCAGTAGCATCCCGATCACAGATGTTTTTCGTTCTTCATGAGATTTGAAGTCAAAATTCCGTTTGATTGCAAAATTTTTGAAGTACGTCCCCTGAAATGTTTAACACCGTCAAAAGCGTTGTCCGATATCCAACGAGCGACGTCGGAATGATCGGCGAGGAAGGAAGACATCCCACATCTGTCGGGGTCACCATGGGGTTGAGCAGGAACACTTTCGCGAGAATCTGAATTCACTGCCAACACTTCGATTAAATGAAAAGATCAATATTTTAAAGCGAGAGAATAGGCTGTTAAGTGATAAAGTAAACATTTAAACGTTAAATTAAATAGTTAAAGCGGTGAACAATTAACTTAAATGAATAGTACAAGATTTTTAACGATGGTGACATACTTAAACAATAATAAACCTATACAGCTGGATCAAATAAAAGAGAAGGAACTTACAGACGAGAAAAAGTCATTTTTCATTAGGGATTCGACAATGGCACATTGTACATGCCATTTGACAACAAGATCAACTACAGGCAGCATTTGAAGATGGAGTGCAGTGACACATCCGATTGGAAGTTAACATCGTTTTCTATTGGACAAACCGTTTTATATCCATCGGGGTGTGATAAACTTCACCCGACAAGGGAAACTTGAGACCCCATCGCTCACATATCTCAGCTAACACCAACTCCCAAGAAGTCTGAGCAGTGAACATTAGCACTCTTCCCTCCCCATTGTATCTAACAATACCACAAAAACTCTCCATAATATATCGGTCGAAAAACCAAATCAGTACAAACCAAATGAAAAGAAGAACAAAAAGAAGAAGAAGAAGAAGAAGAAGAAGAAGAAGAAGATGTAAAGAACAAACATCAATCAGAAAGGCAAACAAAAAAGTGCACAATTGTATGCATAAATGTTACACTGGACATGATGTGATTGGGCGGTATTTTTCCCTCCATCCCAAGGGCAAAAAAGGAAATATATGTCACTGTCGCGAGGAAGCCATATTGTCATCGCTCGAAGGAAAGTTCTCACCTTATCATGAGTCTACGTGTAGCGTCAAACTTTTTATGTTTAAACCCGATACATATAGTGTTTAAACTAACGATTAACTATTTAAATAAATTCTATATCATTTTAAATAATATGTAAAACCCAGTTTTAAATATAGTGATTTAACTGTTTTAAAATATATGTTATTGTTTAAATTGAATACTTTCACTGACATCGCGTTGAAGATGGGTGCCTCCTGGGTCACTGTTGTCACTGTTTAAAGAGTAAATCGATTATTGTTTAACATTTTGTTTTGTTTACAATGCCATTTTTTGTTTATAAAATTGTTTTAACTATGTCTCTGTTTAAATTTCACAAGTTATCACAAGTTCACACTCAAATAAGTTTGTTTGTTTAAAAATATTTAAATGTTTACTAATGGAGAACTACGATTAAATATCGAAGTTCACACTCAAATAAGCTTGTTTCATTTAAAAATAAAACATTTACAACATTTACAACGATTCTAACGTCTTCTCGGACCTCGGACACTTGCTGAGATCGACCCTCGTTCGTCTATTAAGATTTCGGTTTTGACTCACCAAAGATCTCAGTACATTCGAGATGCTCACGGCGGTTGCGATAACATGCGCATCAACTTGAACTACGCACAATGTAGAAACGCAACACGTTAAAAAGGTTAAAGCAAACACATTCATAAAAAGCGTTTATTAATCAATGTGTCGTGAGTGCGACTTAAGCGAAGATCCTGAGAGTTAAACACAGAAAGTAATATTTGTACACTGACGAAACATTCTTAAAGGGTAAGAAAAATTTTCAAGTGATAAATATCAACTCCGTCTTAAAGGATGTTTCATGATCTTCCTCCTCTAGAGAATCCTCCGCAATCAAGCAATAAGTGAAAACTTTCTTTTCTTTCCCAAGTCAAAATGCTCGCTTAATTGCTTGCCCGTCATCCACAGCTGGGGAATCCTCTGCATTTAGGCAATTATGCGGGAATTTTGACTTGGGCAAGAAAAGATAGTTTAACTTGTTGCGTGACTACGGCTGATTGATTCTCAAGATGAGGAGGATCATGAGACATCCTTTAAGATAGAGATGATCTTCAAATTTTCATCTGACTCCAGCGAATATCATACACAAGAAGCAGAGGAGGAGGAGGATGAGGACGACGAGGAGTGGTTGTCCATGGGAAGGGTTCTTCCTTGTTATTTATGGTGTGAAGTCCACAAGCAGGTTGACGCTTCATATCCGAGAAAAAAGGGAAACACACAGTGGACCGAGATTGACTGATCACAACGAACGAGTGTTCGGATATTTATGTTATCATGCACAAGAATTAATGCCGTCATTAATTCTTATGCACGGGATACCATAACCTTGCCACCTGCCACCTGCCACCTGCCAACACTTTAGTTCAAACGAAAAAGATCAATATTTTACGCAGAGACTTTGAGAATTTACACGTTAATATAAATAGTTAAACAGGTAAAGATAAATTTAAATGGAGATGACAATTATTAAACAAATTTGTAATATATTTAAACAGGATAATAGCAAAGAGTTAAGCAAGTATTTAAAATATACAACTAGATAACCATAAGCGAGGAAAGAACTACCATAAGCGAGAAAAGAACTTTTACAGCGAAATGAATTAGTTTTCGATAGGATTCGACAATGGCACATCGTCTGCTCTCGACAACAAGATCGACTACAGCTCATTTGAAAATGGAGTGCACTTGACCAATCCGATGGAAATCAACTTCATTTTATGTTGGAGAAACCGATTTATATATTTCAGGTATGATAAACTTCACCCTGGGACTCGTTTCTCAAACAGATTTACATCTATCATTACCACAAAAACCCTCCATAATAAACACACCATGAGAATGGTCAAAATGAGTAGCGAAGAGATTCTCACCGTATTATGAAACCCGCGAGGCGAAGTCGAACAAACCAAATGAGGAGAAATGAGGAGAAGAACAAGATTTAATGCAACTTCTAGGCATTGTCTATCAGAAACCAAGCAGAAAGCCCTTGAAAAGGTTGCACATGATGTGATTTGGCGCTTTTTCCCACCATTTTCAAGGGCAAAAATGGGATTTCACAACATGGACCCATTTGAAGTGAGCGGTAGGGGTAAAAGAAGTTAAATACTATGGAAGGGGTCATCATGATGTGTAAAAAGTAGGAGGGGTTTTTGGGAAGTTTTGAAAAATTAAGAGGGGTGAGCGATAATTTTTCCTTTTTAATATTGTTTTTTTTTTATTTAAAGAAATTGTATATATATATATATGTACATATATATTTACTTATCAGGGATACTTTTCAGCGTGGCATTATTTCTTATAAAAAAGTGACATGATTTTTTTATTTTTTAAAGAAGGATTAGTTTCCGTTATTTAATCATATGAACGAAGAAACTTTGGAATTGTTAAATTATAGATGAGATAATCATAAAAATTAATAAATTTGTTGTAGTATTTTAGTTATTTGATAAAATATGTTTTTACTCTAAAGGAAAAGTGATCGATACATCATTGAACAATTTGAATCAGATGAATTATATATATATATATATATATACACGCACACATACACACATACAATAATTACGGGTATGAAGCTTATCTCTACGCTGCGAGTTTAATACAAAAGAAACAAAATCATGTTTTTTTTTTCATTTTTAGGTAGAATACCCATGTTAGTCCTTGTACTTATTTCATTTTGCTCTTTTAGTCCTCATACTTCAATTTAAGTTCTTTCAATCCCTCTACTCCTTGAATAAGTGCAATCAAATCCCCTATGACTGTTCTAATCATAAAAATAATTAATGTATTACACAATTCATCCATAATAATCATTGTAATATACACAATTCAGGGAAATAATACAAATTCTTTATTTTTTATATGATTCATAGAATATATGAGCAATAAAAATTATTAATTTGTATGTTTAAAGTATATATGGGGGACTTGATTGCACTCATTCAAAAGTAGAGGGATTAAAAAGGCTTAAATTGAAATAGGAGGACTAAAAGGGCAAAGTGAAAAGAGTATAGGGACTGATATGGGTATTCTATCTTTTAATAATTATATTTGAATTTTTTTTTCAAACTATTTGTCACTTTTAAGAGGCTTTCTAAGCATTGCATATATTATTTTTCAAGTTAATTATTTTTTCATTTAAAGAGAGATTTGTACATTAATAAGAATAAATAATTCTAACAAGAGTTAAAATATTTTTTCATAAAGATTTTAATAAAATTTCAGAGTTTTAATAATAATTTTAATATTTGTGTAAAGCTCAAATATGTAATGGAGGAGCATATGTTAACGAACCAAAATAACCTGGCTGACTAAAAGCATCTAAACAAACACAAGCCAAGTTTTTTTTTTTTTTAATATAATTTTTTTTCAAGTCATCAAAATGGCCTCAAAACAATTTTATTCACACCACCAAATGACTGTCAAAATGTAAAATCAAATCCATGTTGGCACCTAAGTCAGTTAGGTGCTGATTGGACATTTTAAAAAGCCAAAATGTTAGCTTTCTTTTCAGAACTTTTTTTTAAATCACAAAAATTAAATATTATTTTTTTAACTTTTTTTATTTAGATTATTATTATTTTTTTAAACATTTTTGAAAATCATATAAGAGAGTTTTTCAAGAACACCCATCATCATCATTATTATTGTTATTATTATTGATTTATACACCTTTTTCAAAATAATTGTCGTTATATTTTTTAAAAACAAAAACATTTTTCTTTTATGTATTATTTTCTAAAAAGCAGTAATAATTTCAATAATAATCATAATTTAAAAGAAAGCTTAAAAAAACTAATATTTTGATTTTATTTTTTAAAATGTCCCGTTAGTACTGAGGCTGATTTTATTTGATTTTTTGAAAATTATTTTGATGGATTAAAAAGTTTACATAGAAAAAGAAAATATTTATAAGTCCCTGAGAATTTTCAAACTTTCCCATTTTAGTCCCTCTAATTTTTCCATATTCTATTAGGTCCCTTTGTTTTTTCAGCCAAATTCCTTTTAGTTCTGGTGTTAATTCCGTAAGTTAAGTGAGTGGGAAAATGTCACAAATGCCCATGTGAGATAAAAAAACAAAAAAATGGATGGAGTTTTCTCTCCAAGTCTTCTCACATTAAATGTGATATATGGTCATATCTTGTTTGAAACTTGTCAAAACTTTTGTCTTTTTCACTCCTCATTCTTCTTGAACTTCTTCTTTTTCATCTTGTTTGGGTTACTGGTAGAGAATATCAACACTTCAACTTCTTTTTCATTTTGTTTGGGTTTCTTTTTGTTCATCTTATTTGGGTTGCTGGTGGACAATATCAACACGATCAACTTCTTCTTTTTCATCTTGTTTGGGTTGTAGGTGGAGAATATCAACACTTAAACTTCTTTTTTTTCATTTTCTTTTTCAAGGCATAAGTTTGTTCTTTTGTCTTCTTCTTCTTCTTCTTCTTCTTCTTCTTCATGCTTTCGTGGCTGTACAATCTAACAAGCTTTTTGAAATTTCATGTAGGTGTCATCAATAATGAAAACTTTTTGTGCTATGGTGCGATACAAAGGAGAATAACATGTGCTTCAATTCACAGTCTTAAGCTCATGAGAGACAGTCATGGGTGAGATATGTGTGCGTTGGGCCCTGGATGTTTCTCAAGTGAGAGTGAAGTTTGTGACACCTTACTTGTACAAAACGCTTTGCCCAACTGAGTCTGACACGGACTTTCAATGCATGCACCATATATATCATACTTTCAACAAATTTGTCATGGACATCACCATCGAGGAAGTGAGTTGGTCTGCGGATGGATTTTCGGATTTCTTGATTCCATCGTAAAACAACAATGACTGCCATTACTGGTTACCTTCCGTTTATATGTTCTTGTATATTAAATGTCTTTCCCGTTTATTGCAATCATTCCTTGTGTATTATTAGCTTTTCCTGTGTATTAAATATGTTTTTAGTGTATTATTAGTTGTTACTGTGTATTAATTAACGTTCATGTTTATTGCGATTTATGTTTATTGCCACGCAAGGAGTCCTCAGACGGCATGAACCCTAATAGCATACTTTTCTCTCCCAACATCCTCTTTTTGGGTGAGATATGCGTAGCTCTGGAATGCCAATGGTGACTGCATGCTTCGAAAGAGGGAAATGTAGACACGTTCCGGCTGAAGACAATGCAAATAACTCACATTTGCTGTGGGGGCATCAATACGATAGCGCTTCCAAAAGCAAGATATATTGCTGGACCATGGTATTCATCTACTGTACAAGCGTGCTTGGATAGGGAAGGAGGTTTCCAAGTCTACCATTCATGGTAGTAAGTTAGTAGCTATGATTTGCTTCTCTTGTATGCAGATAAAGTGGCCGAGATGAATCCCGATAGCATTGTCACCATTGACAATAACAGTAAGAGGTTTAAGCATGCTTCAGAAGTCCGACGTTGAGCATTGGTCAAACTTTTTATTTAAAGGAATGCGCTGGTGCGAAATGTACTCGAATGTGGCAAAATCCTTTAATGCCTGGATTAAAGAAGCGCGCCATCTACCAGAAATAATCATGGTCGATTCCATAAGGTTATTCTCCATATATACCTACAAATATTTCCCGTCTAGTGTTGTTCATTACTGTGTATTTATATGTGTTTGCATGTACATTTTTTACATTCCTATTTAATATATTTTGTTCTTATGTATGATATGAATTACTGTGTAATAAATTCGATGTGTATTGTGCTCGTCCACAGGTTTAAACCTATGAATATCTTTGTCGACAAACGCGAACAATCAAACAAGTGGGATACACACCTCTGCTCTGAGATATGCAAGAAGGTTGAAGAAATTGTTGAGGACAATCATTTTCTTAAGGTGGGCCGATCCACTGAAGACAAGTATGTAGTCTTTGACAACCACAACAATGTAGTCAACCTCCAGTTTCGTAGTTGCTCCTGCAGAAGATGGGAAGTACATGGCCTACTATACAAGCATGCATGTGATGCTATCATGCAAATAGACATGAATGTGCATTGTTACGTAGAAACTTCACTGTTGAATGGTATTAGCGTGCGTATTCCAACCCAATATACCCGATTCCAGATATTGACAAGCCATCTGAGGACAATTGTGAGCTTTGAATTCAGCTACTAATTTAAAAAAAAACGGCCTGGGCATCCAAGAGGGAAAAAAATCAATTCACAAGCCTTCGGTGTCTGCGATTTATATTATAGCTGGTGCCATCAAGTGGGTCATAATCGTAGATCATGTAATGCAGTCATAGTAGACTGGACTGAGCGGGCTATCCATAATGTGAGTGGATGTTATTTGTTTTTATTTTTGCCACGAACTTTGTATGTTTTGATGTTGTTGTCTAGTTGACTAGGTACCTGTGCATTAATTCCCTTTCCTGTGTATTATTTCTGTCTTGTGTGTACTAATTCCATTTGTTGTGTATTATTTCTGTTAATTGTGTACTAGTTTTATTTCCTGTGTATTATTTTTGTTTGGTATGTTATTTTTGTTTACTGTGTATTGAGTATGTTTCCTATGTATTACATTCGTTTGGTGTGTATTATTTATGTTTCCTACGTATTTTTCATATTTTCTTGTTTAGCATTCCATTTGATGTGCATCATTTGCTGAGTACATTTCGGATTTATGACCGATTTTGTAATTACAACCAGCAATATGAGTCACTTACTAAACAACAACAAAAAAATGACAAGTAATAATATGGATACTAAAGTTCTTGCAATGTTAATGTTTACATTAGGTACTGAAGTCAGAGACTTGCAGATTTATCTTAGCTTCAGTGTTTAAGTCTACCGTTATTTCCTCCATAATGTATAATACACCATTAAAATTAAAAAAATTAATTTATATAGTTAGTAAAATATATATAGAGGAATTGCATGGAGCATCCTTCCCATTTTGTCAATGGAGTAAAAAGTCCTTTGACTTTTCCATATCCCTTATAAGTCCTCCCTTTTCTATAGAAATACTTTCAAGTCCAACAGTCCACTAACGATTGTTAAAAAGCAGAGTAAAATGAGCAGGGATTGCCCTCGATTGGTTATAAGATTTTTGAAAAAGTTTGAAAGCTGTAAAATAGTTATTAAGTAACCATCACATCACATCCCCATACTCATTTCTTCTTCTCCCAGAGAAAGCCTTTTCGTCTTCACTCCATTAAAGCGACCATATCGCAGTAGGCCGGCGTTCGTGTCATTGCCTCACGAGAAGAGAGAAAGCTTGAGAGCATCCTTGCCTTCTGTTTGGACACGGAAGGAGGTTTGAAGGCCGACGGCATTGGAGGCCAACACCCTTTTGGTTAGTCTTATCTTGCATTTATAGTTTATTGTTTGTTAAATTGGATTATCATTGTGCATTAGCCACGAAATTCCTTGAAATCTCTTGACGAAGACATGAAATTTGAGTGTGTAGTTAGTTTGTATAATAGGTTTGTGCCCTAATTTCGGTTGTAATGAATAAATCCATACGAATGCATGAAAACAAGCTGTCTTATGTGTGAGAATCTCTCTAATAACGTTGATATCAACATGTGGAATTTATTTTAGGGCGAGTATTTACAAATGTATTTTATGTTCAATGCTAACAATCCTATTACCGATAAGATTGTATCTCTTTAGTTGTATTATGAATGGATGATTAACATTTAGAACCAAAAGAAGATGTGAATGGATCATTAACATTTAGGATTCATGCATTTTTATTATGAATAGGATTACTATCGATGGTTATTGTTTACATTTACATTATTCTGTTCATTTCTGAGATGACAATTGCTTGCATCTGTGAGTTGTTGTTGATATTATGGGCAATTTATATTGTTTGGGGAAAGATATAGTGGGTTATGACTTTTGTTATTCAATAAGTATATGTCGCCCGACCGAGTTTGTTTTTGTTTGTGTGATTAAGAAGATTATGGGCGACAATTCAGGGAAAATCTTGTGAGCGGACGTTGTTATTTAGCACTCGAGTTGTTAATACCATCAACCCGAGTTGAAGAAGATGATGACACGAAGGCATTGGGATATACTTCGAAGGACACCATTCAGCCACCTCATGGACATTGAGCCCATAGTACAAGAGCGCAGTGTTTTTGGATGCATTAATGCAGATGTTTGATGAAAGGAGCAACACATTCCATTTGGGGAGATAGTTTTTACGCAATTCAAGGCCGAAGATGTTTCATTAATATTAGGATTACAATGTGATGGCACTTTGCCATTGACTACAAAAAGGAAAAAGGAACGTTACGTATTTGAAGAGGAATACTTGATAAAGGAGTAGACCGAAAGCAGGGGACTAGCTGGTGAGGTCATTAATGAACTATGGTGGTAAAAGAGAAAGCAAGAAAGAAGAAAGTTTTTGTGAAGCTTTTTATTAGTGTACATTCTAGGATTTCTCCTTTTCCCCACAACTTCATGTTCAAATCCCACGGCATGGTTACCCTACTATGTGGACAATCTATCAACAATAGGGACGATGACGCATGGGCACAAGCTACACATAAATGGATGATGGATGATGTACCTCTGCAGCCGCTGGGTGTGAAAAGAAAGATGTCGGGAAGCAATCAAGGATAGGATACGTGAGGGGTTGTACTATGGCATTAATCATTTGGTTTTATGAAGTCACAGGTAACGGGAAGAAGATTCACTTTGGAAGGACACCACACATTCTCTGTTATGGTGTTGGTAGTTACACGAAACAAGCTGCTGTTAGTGCCTTGATTGATTCACTAGAGGGCAAGAAGGTATGCATAGTTTAGCATGTACTCATGAATATTCTAATTTCGGTTTTAATATTACAATATAGTACTAATAAGTATCTGTATGAAATTAATATTTACAATTGTAATGTTGTTTCACACCAATCTGTTCACAATTTGGCAAAACTTGTTTACTTATTTATATAAATGTTCGAGTATGTTATATAAGATGTTTATTTTATGCAAAGATTTTTTTATGTATTAATTTCTAATGTACATGTTTTTCGTTGATGTTTGTTATCTTACGCTAGTTTGTTCCACTCATGGCTATGAGAGAATCGAAATTGAACTGCTTGGATATGGAAAGGTTCAGCGGAATAACACATTGATGGTTTCGAGGACATCCGATGCTATGAAAGCACCTAAGTATGCGAGGACAAGGCGAAGGAAATTAGATGGGAAAATGAAGGGGGAGCCCTCCTAGACGAAAGGTTAGCATAGTAGGCAGTCAGATAGCACACAGTTGGAGGAAGGCCATCCTCAAGTCCAGTGAGGAAGGCCACAAAAGACTTTCTATTTAAAAGTCCTTCTGATTTAGTCCTTCTAAGGATAGCACACAGTTGGAGGAAGGCCATCCTCAATTTATTATTATTATTATGATAAGGGAAAATTGTTTAAAAGTTCCTGAGAAGTTTCAAACTTTCTGTTTAGTCCTTCTGATTTTCCCATTTCCTTTAAATCCCTCATTTTTCCAGCCAAAGACTTTTTAGTCCTTGGTGTTAATTCCATCAATTAAATGGATATGAAATGTCACATTAAATGTGATGTATGACCATATCCTCCAATGAAGCTTCTTTGTCAGATTACTTTGGTATAATCACTAAAATAGTCCATGTACTTTTCTCTCTTCTCTTTCGGACCTTGCACTCAAAATCACTCACATTAAGTCCTTGCACTATATAAAATGGGCAAACCAGGTCCGACAGGCGACGGTCGTCAGGAATGTCGCTTGTGTAATCTGATGTGGTATTCCCTGCAAATTAAATAATAATAAACAATTAATAAAAGTCACAAAAAATATTAAAAAAATTAGAACAAGCAGGTTTGGATCAGATAGCCTGAATCCAAACCTTAAAAACCTCACATTTCCCTTTTGAGTCCTTTTTTTCCCTTTCTCATCATCCCCGATGGTCCCCAGAGATTCAATTTAGGGATTCTCTGGTGCCTGCAACCACTACCCTAACAACTGCTACATTTAATTTCAGTCAAGAGTGAGTGTTACCGCCGTTGTCATCGCTGAACATCCACTCGACATTAGCTTTGAAGAGGCATGTTTGTCAATTTTTCACTTAAGTGTTGGTTGTTTGCAAAAATGGTTGCTTGTCATGAAATTGGTGCTTCTTTCTTTGGATTATGATAATATCTTGTGAATCATGTATGAATTGGCAAATAACCATGTGTGATGAAGTGTTTCTTTTGATTATGATAATGGCTTGTGAATAAGGTGTTGTCCTGTAATGTCTAAAATTCACCAAGTGTGATGAAGTGTTGCTAAAATGACAACCTTCTTATTAGTTTGATATTTTTTTTTTATGATTTTTTTTATGGAAAATGTAGTATAATTTGTCTTGTATGCATTGCTAAGGATGAAAATATGATCCTGACAAGGGTAGCTTGTATGTGGATGCATACACAAAAGTATTATATATATATATAGGTTGTAACAGTTGAAGTTTTTTTATACTTGGTTACAAATATATTGATGAAGTGTTCATTTAATGCTATTGTATTTATTCTCTGGGTACTTAAATCTTATTTGCATTATCTGAACTCATGATTGAATTAAAATAATTTGAATGGAATGACCCTATTTGTGGGTGTATGTGTTTATCTTAGAGTTTGTGCACATTGTAATGCTCCTATAGAGTTTAACCATAGATTGTGATAAATGTGTTCATTTGAAATTATGTTTGGTAGGGAGCATGGTTTATTTTTATCAGTATATCATTAAGTACAACCATGGAGGGACATTGCTGAGGGAAGGGAAAGTGAGCTATACTGGGTGAAAAGTGAACGAATTTACTGTGGATCCTGACAAAATTTGTTATTGGGATTGCGATTTATTAGGAGATGTGAAGGAGTTAGGATATGATATTGAGAAGAGTGTGAGCATGTCCTATATAGATGGTGTAGGGGCATTATTACCTGTATGCAATGATCAATCTATGTTGGATTTAGTTGAACAATTAACCAAAAATGGGGTTGTGGATGTTTATGTTGAACTTTTAGAGGATACACATGGCATGGACTTGCCAGAAATCCTTTTTCCAACTAGTGAATTTGATGTGATGAGGCATGGGCAGAATGTGAGTGATGGTGGAGAGATATATGACTCTAGTAAAGAAATTGAAGAAGGGTTAGTAGATGTCCCATTGGTAGAGGGAAATTCAGATGAAGATGAGGAAACCACAGAAGCAAGGGATAAGGTTAGGAGCTGTTCAAATGGAAAAGGAATTAACAGAAGGGATTGATGGAGGTGATGCTGAAGATGGAAATGAGGGATGACCAAGTAATGCTGAAGAAGGCCCTAACATGACTACTTTAGGAGACAAACTTGTTGACACTGGGAAGGTTGTGGGTCATGAGAGTGATTACTTGGATCCATCAGACCAGGTAGCTATGAAGATACAAGTGGGGGGTCATATGCAAATAATGCCAAGAGGCATAGGTCCAAAGATAACTATTTTGGCTCTAATTCCCAATTAGAAGACTTTTACTTAGATATGAGGTTTAAGGATCTGAAATCATTTAAACATAAGCTTGTCCAGTTTTCCATTAGGAAAGGGTTTGAATTTGAGTATGTGAAGAATGATGCGACAAGGGTTAGGGCAAAGTGTGCTGCTAAAGGATGCAAGTGGCTGGTTTTCTATTCATGGTGCAATGGGAAAAAGGTGTATGTTGTGAAGACATATGTAGTACAGCATTCGTATCTTCCAGGGACATCCAAAAATAGGAGGGTGACAGGAAAGGTTGTTGCAAACAAGTATTTTGATATCGTAACTGGTATGCCCTTCATAAAACCTAGGAATTTGAAGACCATGGTGAGAAAAGACTTGGGTGTGTTCATCTCTAGTAAGGTTTGCAGAAATGCAAAGACAATTGTGCTAAGAAAAATGGAAAATTAGTTCAAGGATGATTTCTTGGTGTTGAACAATTATGTTTTGGAATGAAACAAGCAAATCCTGGGAGTAGTGTATTTGTTGTATCCAAAAGGCATGAAGGTTTAGAGCATCCCATTTTTCAGAGGATGTACATTTGCTTGACACCCATCAGAGAAGGTTTTCGGCTGGTTGTAGGAATATCATAGGCTTGGATGGGTGTTTTTTAAAAGGCTTCATGAAGGGGCAACTACTAGTGGCAGTAGAGAGGGATGGAAACAATCAGATGTATCCAGTAGCTTAGGCTGTTTTTGAGAGAAAGACAACTGCGAGCTAGGATTGGTTCATTCAGCATCTAAGCTTTGATCTACAACTTGGGGATGTCCTTGGGTGGTCACTCATCAGTGATATGAAGAAAGTATATAACCAACTTTGAATTTTTTTGTTTTTGAAAATAAATTTATTTAGGTTTGTATGTGCTAACTATTGACATAGAAAATCTATCTTGTTATTTTCTATAGGGTCTCATTCATGCTATGAGGGATCTTTTGCCATTTATTAAATATCGAATGTGTGCTAGACACATTTATGAAAGATGGGGAAAAAAACATCTTGGAAAAAAAATCCAACTGCAATTTTGGAACAATGCTAGATCAACAAACAAGGTTGACATGCTCAGACAGTTAGATACAATGAAAGGCTTGAAAGAGGGGACCGATGCTGCAGATGATTTATTGGAGAATTGGCCCATAGAAGGGTGGAGCCAGGCATTCTTCAATGATGTGGTCAAATGTGAAGTGATTGTTAATAATTTATGTGAGACTTTCAATGGCCTTATACTTGAAGCTAGGCACAAGCTAATTATTGCCATGCTGGAGGACATCAGATAATACTGCATGACAAGGATAGTTGTGAAAAGAGAGAATGTTGCCAAATGGAAAAGTTCTTGTGGCCCTAGGATAATTGCAAAAATGCCAGGTGGAATTGGGTTGTGGGGGGGGCAAAGAATGAAGTGTTCTGGGATAACTTACTCTTGCATGCTAGAGAGCCTTGGAAAATCATAGTTGTTCTTGCGGGAAATGGGACAAGACAGGAATTCCTTGCCAACATGCCCTGGCAGCACTTGCATTCCAAGGCTTGCATCAACTAGATTTTGTTGCTGACTGGTTTAAGAAGGACACATACCTCAAAGACTATCAATTCCCTATCAGTCCACTGACTTTTGGCCAACAAGTGAGGAAGGCCCAATGCTTCCACCAATGGTGAAAAAATGGCTGGAAACCCTGCTAAGAAAAGGAGAAGAGAACTAATGGAACCCAAGAATAATAGCAGAACCAACCATTCAAGAGAAGGCAGGGTAATGGCATGCAACTTTTGCCATGCTAAAGGCACAACAAGTCTCGTTGTGCACAAAGAACAAATTCTATAAGTAAAATGTTGTCAATTTATTATTATTTATTCATTGCTATGTTAAATGTTTGTAAGTTAAATATGCCTTTTTATTCTCTATGTAGGCTGCCAATCCCCAGGCTGGTCCCCAGGATGACCCCCAAGATGAGACAACTCCTCCAAAAAATCAATGCTCTTCAAAAAGGAATAAAAGAACCAAAGCAAGTGCTGCTGCTATTTGTTGTCGACTGCAAACCTTCAGAGTAATGCCCTCTAACGGAATCTCATGATAATGCATAAAAAAACCCTTTGATTTGATTGAATTAGGTAATTATGCAACCTACAAGGATTATAGTAGTTATCTCTATTGGTGTAGTCTCACAGTGGTCAGATAATTGCTGGGAGACAAGTTACTCATGGTCCTCCATTTGTTACTGCCTCACAATTGATGGTGAACACCTTGATTTGATTAGGAATTTTTGTCACAACACTTACCATGTTCAGTTTGATAATGTTCCACGCATTTATGACTAGGAAGTAAGAAATAGGAGAATGATGAGACAAAACAATGTAGAATCACTACAAGTGTGGAAATCCCCATTTCTACAACTATGGATTTACCAAAATTTCCAACCCAAGCTAGCACAATAGAGACTGAAGCTAAGCAAAGGCCTGGAGAGTGAATGCATTTTAAGGTCCTAATTAATTGTCTAGCACAACAGAGACTAAAGCTGAGCAACATCTATGTAGCTTGTTTTGTTTAATTGTCTAGGTCCTATTTTGTATGTACATATTTTCTTTTGTTTTCCTTGTGGTTCCTGTTTTGTTTCCAACTACAGAAATGGTATTTTAGAAGTCCTACCATGCAAGAAATGGTCTGTTTTTTTTGTTAATTGCATGGTATGAATCTAAAGGTTTGTAATTCTGGGTAGCCTATTAATGGAAAAACTATGTAATTATGGAATTCTTATGTTAATTAGCAGATTTTGTAGTGGTGAAATTCTTATGTTCCAATTTGAAACTGTCAGTTTTTGTAATTGGTAGGACCTTATGGTTGTCTGATTTAAATGATACAATTCTGTTGGGATTGTGGAATTGTGGAACCTGTTGTAATTGAATTTGTATTCGAATTGTTGTACTTGAGCAAATGTTTGGGTTTATCCTTTTTTAAAACATTTTGCATGAATCAAACACTCAAATCATTAGGAACCACCAACATTAATGATTCAGGATTAACATTAACTCTTACATCAAAGAATAAAAATCTCATCGCAAAACTAAACTGTAATATTTATTAATGTTTTAATAATAAATACATCAACTAATCAATAAAAAATACACAATATGACATTGGCTTTTGTTCACTTTCGTAGCTTTACAAAACATCCCTTGAACCATTCAAAAATTCACTTGCTAGACCATTCATTTGGGCACATCACTTGAGAGGAACTGGTAAATGGCCACACCGGGAGTCCTATCCAACTGGTCACGAAGGAGGAAAATAGCATCAGAGGAGAAAAGCACCGAGGAAAACAATGCTTCGACAACAATCACAATGGCGAAGGGAGGTACCGGTGGAAAAGATGCTAAGGAGGAGGCTCGAGTAAGAAGGTAAGGTTTTTAAGGTTTTGATTTGGGATATCGGATCCAAACCAACTTGTTCTAATTTTTTAATATTTTTTGTGACTTTTATTAATTGTTTATTAATATTTAATTCACAAGGAATGCCACATCAAATTACACAAACGACATTCCTGACGACAGTCGCCTGTCGGACCTGATTTGCCCATTTTATATAGTGCAAGGACTCAATGTGAGTGATTTTGAGTGCAAGGACCAAAAGAGAAGAGAGAGAAAAGTACATGGACTATTTTAGTGATTATACCAAAGTAATCTGACAAAGAAGCTTCATTGGAGGATATGGTCATACATCACATTTAATGTGGCATTCCACATCCATTTAACTGATGGAATTAACACCAAGGACTAAAAAGTCTTTGGTTGGAAAAAGGAGGGATCTAAAGGAAAATTGGAAAAGTCAGAAGGACTAAATAGGACTCAATGTGATTTACCCATTTTATATAGTATAGGGACTCAATGTGAGTGGTTTTGAGTGTAGGGACCAAAAGAAAAAAGAGAGAAAAGTACATGGACTATTTTAGTGATTATACAAATTACTTTTGGTTTTTTCCTCCTTCTCATTCTTCTTCAACTTCTTATTTTTTTATCTTGCTTGGTTTGCCAATGCTTCAATATCTTGTTTTTCACCTTGTTACCAGGTCAAAATATAAACACGTAAGTTGTTCTTCTTAGTCTTCTTCTTCATCTTCATCATCATCATCATCATCTTCTTCTTCTTCTTCTTCTTCTTCCTTTTTCTTATCTTCTTCTTCTTCTTCTTCTTACTTCTTCTTCTTGTTCCTTTTCTTACCTTCTTCTTCTTCTTCATACCTTTGTGGCTGTGGAATCTTATAAGGTTCTTGTTAATTTTTATGTTCTTTTTGGCTGTGGAATCTAACAAGCATTTTGAAATTTCATATAGGTGTCATAAATAATGAAAACGTTTTATGCTGTTGCGCGATACAAAGTAGACAGATGTGTGCTTCAATTCACCGTCTTAAGCTCTTGGGAGACAATGTTGGGTGAGATATGTGTACGTTGGGCCTGGATGTTTCTCAAGTGAAAGTGAAGTTCGTGACGCCTAACTCATACAAAACGCTTTCTCAATTAAGTATAACACAGACTTTCAACTTATGTGCCATATATACCATACTTTCAACAAATTTGTCGTGGACATCACCATCAAGGAAGTGAGTGCATCTGCGGAAGGAAACTCGGGCTTGTTGATCCCATCGTAATACAACAATGACTGCTATTGCTGATTATTTTTGGTTTTGTATTCCTGTGTAATAGATAGCGTTCCCGTGTATTATAATGAATTTGTGTGTATCATTAGCTTCTCTTGTGTATTAGACATACTACTTGTGTAGCATTATTGTTTTATGTGTATTAAATATGCTTCCTGTGTATTATTATGGCGACATGTGTAATAAATAACGTTCATGTTTATTTTGTGTGATTTCTATTTATTGCCACACATGGAATCCTTCTCAAATAGCATAAACCCCAATGGTGTTAGTTGTCTCTCCCGACATCCACCCTCTAGGACACTCAATATTGCGGGGTGTTCTGAAGCACATGATGGGTCGACATTAAAAGCAGGCCAAAGGTTTGAGAATGCAGGCCACTTTAAAGATTCCTTGTGAAACACAGCTATAAAACAAAATTTTAACTTTACATTTGTTAAAAATGATAAAATCCGGGTGACTGTAAGGTGTGCTGCTCCAGAATTCCAATGGAGAGTGCATGCTTCGAAAGAGAGAAACCTAGACACGTTCCAGGTGAAAACAATGCAAGCAGCTCATATTTGCAGTGGAGACATCAGTACGACAACGCATCCCAAAGCAAGCAAGAAATGGGTTTTTGACCGTGTCATGTAAAAATTGAAAGAACGGGCATTGTATCGAGCTGTTGACATACAGAAAGACATATTGAGGGACCATGATGTCCGTTTGCCGTACAAGCGTGCTTGGATGGGAAAAGAGGTTGCTGGGTCAGCTATTCATGGTAGTAAGTTTAGTAGCTATGATTTGCTTCTCTGGTATGCATATAAAGTGGCCGAGACGAATCCCGATAGCGTTGTCACCATTGATAATTTCTTTCGGGTATGCAAATAAGGTTGCTAGGTCAGCCATTCATCGGGGACATTTTCTTTTCCTTTGAGAAGCACGAAGAGATTGTCACGGGTGGTATACCCGTACTCATTCGGTTCCCTCCAGATGACATAACTATATAAACAATTTAAACAGAAATCCATTAGAATACACATAACAGAAATATGATACACATGAAATAAGATTAGTACACAGGACTATTATATTTTACACATTAAAGTGTAAACTTACACAACAAATAGTTATATATACACAAAACGTTAAACGTACACATGAAAGCATAATATTACACATATGTTTAATAATAACAAGGTAATATTAAAAATTAGTAAGATACAAACAAAAAATTACCTGTCAACCCGTGTGTTCAGGGAGAGGGCAAGGATGTGTTGCTCGAAATGGTTCAGCCTTCCAAAACCTAGATAATTCTTCTTCCGTGTCAAGAAGCATGTCTTGGCCTTCTTCTGTTTCTCATGGTACACCTGTCCCTCTGCTGGTTCCCGGTATGGGACCAGGGTTATTTGCTCCACTGCCGGTTTATCCTTTCCCAAATTGGTGAGTGTATCAAGTAATACTTCAACAGCGCGCAAAGCATCCTTTTCTGCTTCTGACATGTAAGAACCATGGGATTCTATTTCGATAGGATTTTTATCGGAGCTATCTCAGATGCAGCTTTCTTCTGTGGGGCTCTCCTCAACGGTGGTCTCCTTGGTGGTGTCTTCTTCACCGAGGTCCATTTTGGTGGAATTCTCTTCGACAAAAGTTTTGTCGGACTGTGTTGATGTGTTTCTACACCAGCTGTGTGTTGCGTAACACGCCTGGGGGAGTCTCTTCGGCTGTTAACGGAGCATTTGAGGCCATTGGGGCCTCGGGAGAGGAGACAATAGAAGGAATTTCGTTATCAGGGCCCTTTGGCATAGAATCCTCATCTGCGAGGACCGAATTGTCATCGGCGGGGACCTCTATAGAGACCGAACTATCATCGGCGGGGACTTGTGCTTCATCTTCTGTCTCGGGTTGGTGACTTACTGTCGGGGTAACCTCAACATCCTCACAAGCAATGGCCTCATGATATGAAGGAATTTCATCATCGTCATTCATCTCGCGCATCATGTCGGCCGGGATCGGCCTTTCAAGACCGTACTACCGCTAAACCTCAGCGTATCGAAGTGAGGGGACCCTACCGATGGAAGACGCACCAATATCTCGTTGGTGTCACATAGATGGCCAAATCCAAAGGCGGCGATGGTGAGTTACCCCTCTTTCGCTTTGCATCCTCTCTATCATACTTGTCAATACAAGCTCAAAGGTCATGAAACTCAATTAAAACTTGCTGTAATAACAGCCACATGTCATTATCACTAATTGGAACCTCGTCCGGCTTCTCAACCGACGCCTGGCGGCGGCCTATTTTGTCAGAGTTGATTTTGTCAACGTTGGGCAAGGAGTTAATTTTTTTAAGGCTTCCTCGGCCTGGCTGTTGGTTGGCGGGACCTCCTTTTTGAGTCGTCCAGATCAGACGATCTATCAGAGGTTTGTTTGTGGCTCAGATTGACATGACCAACTAAGACATTCTCTTTGTCGTTCGGTGGCACAAGCTCGAAGAACTGCAAAGAAAACACGTAAGAAATACAAAGTCGTCATCATATCATACACAATTAATATAAAATATACACATCAAATGTGAGACCGTACATAATAAGGCCTATGTTTACACAGAAAACTATAATATTACACACGAAACTAATATATTACACATGAACAAGATAGTTTACATAGGAAAAAGATATGTTACACATGAAATAAATCATCACATCAAAGTAGAAAAATTTTACAAAGCAAGATGAATAACTTACTTGTTTTCCTTTGAGTGATTTCAATAGTGGGCCCATAGATGCCAATTTTATGAACTTGACTCCCCTAACACATTATACGGGGTGTCTGTCCCATTCGCAGTTTCTTCACATTGCCCGTCACCCAAAAAACCATATGATCAGGGCAATGGAGAAGCCTTTCATGTAGCATGCAGTACTGTACTTTCCTTTACACCGCAATTGGACATGGGAGGCTGTTGTAGCGACATCAGTCATGAGCCACCTGTGAGTAGCATGAGCCCATGCATAACAGCCGAGTGAGGAGAGATCATTAGCGTACCTTGCTGCGAATGTTGGGGCATTCACAGAAGTATTGGGGAACAAAATCGTAGTGTCATGAAGTACACTACGAGGAGCTTCACAAAGGTCTTATCCTCACCGTCTTTACTGCGTACAAGCCTAAATAAGTTTTCTTTAATTGCATTGCGGTGACAGTTATACATTTTATGCAGAAAAGTTTTCTCAAAATCAGATTAGGCCCTCTCATGCTTGAAGGAGATGGTATCTCCATCGCAATGGAGGCCTAGAATGAGTGCGACATCTTCTGCTCTGAATGAGAGCATGCTTTCCTAAATCTTAAAGCACTGGCTCCGGTCATTATAAACCTGCAACAACGCGTCAAGAACCCCTCTCTCTCTCTCTCTCTCTCTCTCTCTTGCAACACCGGTGCGACGTCCATCAAATGGGCAAATGGTGTCCGACGGAGGATCTTCAGTGCCGCCTCTTCATTTGTTTTCTCAACTCCGAAATCATTTCAACAACAGGGCCAGAAAACACCGAGCGTTCACAAGTGTTTTTGCCATCTTCTGTTCTATGTAACTAAATGCACACACTGAGTCAATGACTGAAAGATGAACATAATATTATACACATCAAAGCACAAATTTTACACAACAACTGCACAAAGAAAGCGACAAACATTATGATCTACACACCACAGAATGTCGACATTTACACAGGAAGTAAACAATATTACATAGAAAATAAAGAATGCCAATCAAATAGCCATCCTTTAATGGCAGCCCGTTTATGTTTTCTCACCTTTGTGCTGGAATTTTTTCTTTAAGGAAGTCACCAATTTTCAGTTCACCGAAGCCCTTGCCGGAGATCTTCACGAAAAATTTTAAAACAATGATGGAAATCTCCGGAGTACTCGAAGGTGAAGTTTTGAAAGAAAGACAACTTCCGGAAAAAGCGAAGTTCAACGGACTTTACCACATTAAGGAGGCCAAGGGACGTGCCGTCGGTGAAGATAGGGTTTCCAGCGCAAATCCCACTGATTCGCTCGCCAACCGTCGACACACTCGCCCGCAAGCAATACCCAAGGAATTTGTAGGGGTATTTTGGTCTTTTCCACCGGTTAACAAGGCGGGATAAGACATGATTTCGGACGGTTGACTGCAGGGGTATTTTGGTAACTTCCAATCCCATTTACCGTTTTCATTGACTCCGTTAGACGAAAATGGGTTGAAAAATAAATAAAACTAAAATGATAGACTTATAAGAAAATCTAATAATTGGAAAGATTTATCGGGATTATGTAAACTAAATAGAAATTTTTGGGTACTTTCATGTAATAATAATAATAATAATAATAATAATAATAATAATAATGGAATAAATTTGAAGAGATGAAAGACATGGAACTTTTATGAATGGGATAGATGGTAGAAGCAAGAATGTTCATAGTCGTAGGGGCATCCCCTAAAACTCCTACTTGTACTTTCAAGACTTCATGTGGACCCAAACAACCTTTAACTTGGTCTTAAAGACATTGGGAAAAGTAGGCTCTATATATATATTTATATATATTAATATATATAAATATATATAGGTCCCTCCAATAAAGGGCCCAAGATGAAAAGCATAGTACCAAAGTCCTTATCCTATCAAAAGTAGAAAAGTGTTTTGTTGGTGAGAAAATGAAATAAATAAAATAAAAATAAGTTTTGAGATAAATATTAAGTTTGAAAAAGTGAAGACATTATATTAGATTTCTTTTTTAATAATTCAATTTGTGGAATAAAGTTTAATAATATT
This sequence comes from Dioscorea cayenensis subsp. rotundata, assembly GCF_009730915.1. Classification (NCBI taxonomy): domain Eukaryota; kingdom Viridiplantae; phylum Streptophyta; class Magnoliopsida; order Dioscoreales; family Dioscoreaceae; genus Dioscorea; species Dioscorea cayenensis. The sequence goes on along the minus strand of NW_024086891.1, from coordinate 2,401 downwards.
ATGAACAAGGAAGAATTTGCCTTTTTTTCCTTTTGTTTTCTCGTAAAGACCAATTACACGGAGTTTTTATTAGCAACCTTAAAATTATATAGAAAATAATTAGAAAAAGAGTGACTTAAAGCTATAATTAGTTTAGCCTAATTTCATTGAGAAAAAAATTATTAAATTTTAAAAACAACAAATCAAATTTTTAATCTCTCTAAAACTTATTACACGTAATTGGATGGATTGAGTGGGAAAATAATTCTAACACAAAATTTTATAAAATATAATTTAATAAATTATTATGATATTTTAAATATTATTTTTTTATAAATATAAACAAGTCATATATTAAATGCGTGTAGGTTTTTTAAAAATATTATATATATATATATATATTATATTGTGTAACTGAGAATTTGATTCCTGATCGTCGCTCATGTGTAATAGATATTGTGTTAATATTACAAGGTATTGTTGGCAAAATTTCAAACTTTATAATGAAAATTTTTTTTATTTGATTTTCAATTTTTATGTTTTATTGTTGTTTAAGAATAAAATTTAAAATCCTATTGAATATATATATATATATATATATATAGTTTTCTTTAATCAAAATATAGACATGGAAATGACCTTTTGGCACGAGCACCAAATCATGTGCCTCAAAAGGCTAGAAATGAAGATGGTAATGAGGACCATTTCAAGACCATGGAGATATTATTGGATTCACATAAGCAAAGGGTCAAGCTCACAATCAAGGTTATTATGAAATGAATCTTATGGACCATTTGTCATCAGACACCACAATCTCTCTACAATCATAAGAAATAAGAATGGTAATCATATATATATATATATATATATTTTAATTTTAAAATTAGGATGATTATTTTTAAAATTAATTAAATCTATTTATTTATTTATTTTGACAAAAATATATAAGCCACATCAAGATGCACAGATATGGAGTTAATACTCAAATATACTTATGTTATCATCTTATGTGAGTTAAAAGTTCAAATCTATTTCCTGGATAATGACACGAATACTTTATGCAGATACCTAATACCAATTGATCAAGAGATAGGTAGGTATAATTAACATTATACGGATAAATTATTAAATTTTTTTTAAGGTAGCTATCTTGGTAGAGGTTGATATATTTTTTAAAAATATAATTTGGTGTGTATATATAGATCATTTGTAGAGACAGCTCAACCATAATTTTTTTTTATTAACTTTCAATCATGTATTTGAAGAGAGTCAAATTTTTGATCTTTTGTCCAAGAATAACCACTAGGCTATTGCAGACTTTGCAGTTATGGCAATAATAATATCTAAACTAAGTATTGAATTAAAGAGATTTATTTTTGAGTTCACAGATTAATTAGATTAAAACTGGAGGGATATTTTTGTACATAAAACTTTGAGAGGAAATATGAAGCAACACTAAATTTAGTTATGTAAATTTAGTTTAATAAGTGAAGTGAATAAATATCTATATTACATAATATAATTTTTTGTGAAATGTACAATAATGTCCCCTAATAAATCCCTATATTATAAAATATATATATATATATATTAAAGTACAATAATGTCCATCTATGCTTTAATTAAAACACAAAAAATTGAAAATAGTAACATCATGAGCAAGCTTGTTCGCTTGAAGTGACCTGTGTATCTGGTCAAGATTGGTACTCTAGTACATAAGTGGGTGTTCAACAAGAACAACAAGAACAACTAGAAGCAAGAAAGAAAGAAGATAAAAGACTTCCATCTTCCTTTATTTTAGTTTATTTATTTATTTATATAATTTTCATTGATATCTCTGCTTCTATGCCACTGCTTCCTTCCAATTGTTCTCTCTCTGTCTTTTCACATTTATCGCTTTCATCATTTTGATTTCCGAGCCTTAGTTTTGTTCATTTAAATTTAATGAGGATTAATTTCATTTAAAATTTATGATGATTCATTTTATAATAAAACATTGATTTAGATTTCTGTTTAAATACACTATTATCTAATTGATTAGTGATTTTTTTAAGATTTAAAATAAAATTAATTTTCTGATATAATTAATTATATATAGACAATTCCAGGGTTTTGACATCTAAGAAAGAATGATTAAAGCAATTAAATTTCAAACTTTGAAGTTGTTCAATTGTATTGTTTGATGGAGAGATTAAAATATCTAATATTGTGCTTATTCAAATTATTATGGTTATGATATATGTAACAAAAGTTATTTATATTTATATTATATTAAAATTTTTAACAAATATTTATATAAAAGAGGACCAATCAATTACAGACGTTTGTAAATAACAATTCTTTGAACATCACCATATTAACTTTTTGAAATTAAATTGAATGGCCGCAGATCATTTTATTGGTTAAACAACATAAATAGTGT
>NW_024086890.1:0-17574 GCF_009730915.1 Dioscorea cayenensis subsp. rotundata | reverse complement strand
AATCACTTGCATCACACATGAGTTTCGAATTGACAATCCCACTCCGAAGCCTTCACAATTGGTGCTCTGACTAACTTTTCCTTTAGAGTTTGGAAAGCAGTGAGGCATTCTTGGTCAAACACGAACGATGTGTCCTTTTCAAAGAGTTTCATCATAAGCTTAGAAATTTTTGAGAAGTCTTGAATAAACCTCCGATATAAGCCCACATGACCAAGGAAGCTACAAACATCTTTTACAGACTTGGGTGGGGAAAGTTTCTCGAAAGTGTCGAGCTTGGCCTTGTCTACTTCAATTCCCTCACCTGAAATTTTGTGTCCAAGCACGATCCCTTCTCTTGCCATGAAATGGCATTTCTCCCAGTTGAACACTATATTTGTCTCTTCACACCTTATAAGGACTCTCTCTTGATTTTTCAAACATCCTTCAAAGGAATATGCGAAGACCGAGAAGTCATCCATGAAAACTTCCATAAAGCGTTCAATAAACTCATCAAAAATTGACATCGTAGATCACTGAAAAGTTACTGGGGCATTGAACAAGCCAATGGCATTATTTTGTCAGCGAAGGTACCATAAGGGCAAGTGAAAGTTGTTTTCTCCTAATCTTCAAGTGCCATAGGAATTTTCATATACCTAGACATTCCATCCATAAAATAGTAATAATTGTGACCTACCAACCATTCAAAAATTTGTTCGATAAATGGTAATGGAAAATGATCTTTGCGCGTTCCGTCATTCAGCTTACGGTAATCAATGAGAACTCCCCATCTAGTCACTATACATGTAGGGATCAATTCATTATGCTCATTCAAAACCATTGCCATACCCTATTTTTAAGCACCACTTGGACTTGACTTACCTAAGGACTATCTGAAATCGGATAAATTATCCCAGCATCGAGAAGTTTCTTCACTTCCTTCTTTACTATTTCTATCTTGTTAGAGTTTAATCTCCTTTGAGGCTGCACCTTGGGTTTGACGTTATCCTCTATAAGAATTTAATGTGTTTAGAAAGATGGATTAATCCCTTTGATGTCAGAGATAATCCAGGTGATGGCTGCCTCGTGCTTTCGCAGCATCTCAACCAATTTATCTTTTTATTCAGCCTCAAGAGTGGAAGAAATGATAACGGGTAGCTGAGAAGCTTTTCCCAGGAAGGCATACTCCAAGTGTGCAGGTAACTCCTTAAGCTCAGTCTCCGAAAGGGTGGTCAACTCTAATTTGGAAATTTCCCAAATAATATTCCTCTGTTTATCTCCAATGTCTACGTCCAGGTTGTCTCTCACTTTTTTTGCCGAGACCCTAAGTTCCTCATCCCTGGAATTACAATACTGAGTTTCTTCTTCATCTTGAGGGCTTTTGCTAAGATCAATGGAAATGGGCATTGCATGGTTGAATTCTACCTCTTATTCTTGATCGTCTTGCTGGGAACTTATCTCTATATAGACAAATTGATTACGTTGGACAGTATGATCATGGAACTTTGATATTAGCTTTGCCAAGGTATGGTCATCATCCATTGGTCTCCCCCTCTTGATAATTGAGTCAACAAGGGTAGTTTCTCTAGGTGGTTAATAATTCTTCCATGAGGACAAAGGTGACTACATGAAAAGCATAGGTCAAAGTAAGCTCAAGAGAATAAAATGAATAAACTCAAGAGAATAAAATGAATAAACTAAAAATAAAACCAACACGAATGATTAAAACAAAGGGGGAAAACATATATTCAGAAGAAAATAGTGATATGAACAAACTATATCACTAGACTCTACAATTTCCTAAAAGTTACCAATCCCCGGCAATGATGCCAAAAACTTAATGCATTCTCCGCAAGTGTACGGGTTGCAAGCAAGTAATAAAGTGGTACCCCACGAGGGGTAGAGTTGTGGAACCACAGGGACTGGAACTCAAAGTACTCGGTTTTCCAATGATCTCTAGTTAAACAAAGATCGGGTTGGTTTTAAGCAAGAGCAAAACAAAAACTAAAGAGAATAGAGGGAAGGAATGGGTAGACAAGGGTGAGTATTCAATAATAAGAGAGTAATGCCCCAAGGTGATCCCTGCAAGTTATAGTATGCTGAATTATTTCTAATGCCTACCAAGTACATCCTAAATTTCCATTGTGTGCTCTAAAGCAAGGTTGCATCTATGGTTCTCAAATATACCAAGGTTTGCTAGGGTAACTTTGCATCTCAAACACATCGGGTTTTGCAATCACAATAAGCAATCACAACTATGGCCATCTGTAAACCAAGTTTTACGAAAGCATTTGTGCAAATCAAACACTTCAAGTTATACAACATAAGATTTAACACTAGAATCCAAAGAACTCTGTAGACATTAAAAGTAATTAGTTACTGCAAACAAAACATTGTAGTTTAACACCCCGAGCCACTGTAGACTATCAGCCCCTAATGGATGAGTACAACAAGGAAGAAATAATTGAAAATCTAGAGTAAGAAGACAAGATTCTCCCCTTCCTAAGCAAAGTGATCTTCCTTGATGCTAACCCCACTTCTCTTATGCCTCCAACTGGCCCTTGATCTCCCTAGATGGTGTGGTGAAGCCTAATCTTGATCTCATCCTAGTCCTCCTATTGGAGAAAAAAATCCTTGAACAAAGATAATCTCAAAGCCCTAGAAATCTCGAGTTGTATGGCAATTTTCGGGTTTGACAAGGTCTGCACATGGTCGTGTGATGACCATGTCCTCGATTAGGATTCTGAGTGAAACGGGCATAGAATATTCAAGTGGCAGAAACACGATCGTGTCATGCCCGTGTCCTGCCTGTACATGGTTGTACGAGGAGCTTCCAAATCTTGTTGCCCTTGTTTAGAAGAAACTATCTCTAGGCTGAGATTTTTAGGGGAACGTACATGGTCATGCGAAGACCGTGTCTGGCCTAAGGGCATGATGATACTTGAATACTTTCTTGTTCATCTCCAGGTTGGGGTATTTAAGGGAACAGTGCATGGTTGTGCAATGCTCGTGTCAATCTTGAAACTTAGAAGAAACTTGATTCTTCTGCTCAGTTAATCCCCGAATTCACTCCTATTCACTTTGAACCCCTGGTTTCTCCACATGGAACAAATAAATGAATGGAAAGAGGGTGAGTGAATATTATATGAAATGCACTCATAAAAGATTGTTGCTTGTTTCAATTGCTTGACCTTTACCTTTATTTTCTGTCTTGGGATCTTCTTGTCTAACCATTGTAGCACTATTGCAAAAAAAAAATTGTTAAGACCAATTAAAATTGAAAATCTTTAGCTACATATTAATAAAAAAATTTAAAACAATATTCATATTGATAATACATTAGTGACTACCATAATAACCAAAACATACACACAAAAATTAAACAATATTCATGAACAACAAAAATACATTCATTAGTGACGTTCATAATAACCAAAACATACACACTAAAATTAAACAATATTCATTAACAACAAAAATACATACATTTAGCCTATAAGCTAGTGACTATGTTATACAAATTGCAAACATATATTGAGTGAGTATAATAGTGAAAAACTTAAAATAAACCAAAAAAAAGCGTTTCATAGGCAAGATAAATTTTGTGCATCAAATAAATGGAGAGATTAACAATTTTTCATGAAAAATAAGTAAATTATATAAAAGACCATAGATAAGTCTAGATATAAAAATATATGTCCTTGACAAGTACTATATTAAAAGCTCTTAATTATCATCAGAGTAATGAAAATCATTTTCTTCATCATCTTCATATTCATCTCCATCATCTCCATCATCCCCGTCTTCATCGCCATATTCATCTTCATCTTCATCTTCATCTTCATTAACTTTGTCTTCAGTTTGTTGTTGTTCTTCATCAAAAGAATTTATCTCCTCAAATATATCATTGGCAAGGACAATTGGGTTTTCAAGTTCCTCTAAAGGAGTAACATATGTAGAAATGCATATTTTATCTTCTTGATAAATGTCATCAACTAAATCAACTATACTTTATTCATGAGTATTCCTTGTAGAAACATGATATGTACTCCTTGCCTTTGTTTTGAAAATGGCCCACCAATCATGGTGATCTCTCTTACTAGAGGGATAAGGAATATAACAAACTTACTAAGCTTGATCAGCTAAAACAAATGGTTCATTGCTAAGAAGTGTTGATTTGTGTTTACTTTCAACAAGACCATGATGAGGATCAACCTTAACCCCTTTTTCCATGTCAAACCAATGACATTTAAAATGTATAACTTTGTTTCCGACACCAAAATAATCTAATTGGATAATATCCTCCAAGACACCATAAAAAACTCTCTCATGATCATTGTAAGAACTTCCTTTCATGCAAACTCCACTATTTTTTGTATTGCGGTTATTTCCATAGTCTTGGGTGTTGAACTTGAAACCATTTATAAAATAACTTTGAAACATTAAGCAATTCGTCCAGGACCATATGACATTTTCGACAACATGAGGATTAATTTCATCTTTATTTTTAGGCACCTAAAAGTGTAATACAACCATAATTTTTAAAAAAACTTACAAATTATCTAAACCATTTTGGATTTCTTATATCTCGTAATTTCTCTAGTTCCTTGTTAGATATATTCACATATTCTTTTTTTTTCATTTCATCGAACATCCTATATGCTAGAAAATAAAGTTAGTGACAGTGATTATGTTTAAATTTGTATTCTGCACCATAAATACTAGTTATAAAATAATACTTACTCCACATATGGGTATATCTCCTCACAATTCATAAGTACATATAGCTCTATAGCATAATGTTCTTTGTCTTCAAGAAATCTAGCTTTATTCATTGGGCCAAAAGTTTGACCAAGACAAGAGAAAATTGAAAGCCATCCTACAGATTCCACATCTCCACCATCGTCATTGTAAGATGCACGATTTAATCTTGTTTCCACAGTAGATTCAAAATACATCAAACAAAATGATCAAATTTCTTACATGATATATGCCTCGCATATAGACCCTTCCACACATGCTTGATTTTTCACCTTTTTCTTTAAATGAGGCAAAAACCTAAACATCATAAAATTAAGGAACTATAAAGTTTAGGTAAAAAAATAAAATATTAGAATATAAAATGCAACGGAATACTACCTTTCAAACGGATATATCCAACGATATTGCACCAATCCTCCAACCTTAACCTCATAAGATACGTGTATTGGCAAATGTTCCATTGAGTCCAAAAAACTTGGAGGGGGGTGGGGGATTTTTTCTAGTTTGCATATTCTTTCAACCACATGCACTGTATGTAATTCCGTCGAGCATAAATCCCTAAAGAAATGTGACAATTCAGTGATTGCATCATATACAAAGTTGGGCACCATATCATGTATGACAATTGGCAGCAAATGTTGCATGAAAACATGGCAGTCATGACTTTTCAACCCATAAAACATGCATTCAGCTTCATTGACACACTGAGATATATTTGATGCAAAACCATCAGGAAATTTTAACTTTTTCACCCATGTGCAAACACAATGATCATATGTTTTCTTTTTCGTAATGTCTCATATTTTTTTAATCAAAACAATAATCCTAAGTTTTTTTAATGGCTCATTTTTTTTAATCAAAACAGTAATCTTCTATTGTCTTTTGGGAATGTCTAATATTTTTCAATCAAAACAATGATCTTACACTACACCAAATTAAGTCTTTTGCGGCGTTTATCAAAAAAACTCCACTAATAATTTTGGTTTTGCAGCGTTTATTTGAAATAAACGCCACCATGTTTTTCCCGGGATGTAAATGATTATTCTGTGAAAATATATTTACATTAGCGGCGTTTTATTTTTTTAATCACCGGTAAATTAGAGGCGTTTTTATGAAATCAACGCCGCCAAATTAATTCACGAAATTGGTGGATTTCACATTATAAAAATTTATTTTAATTAGCAGCGTTTTTTTTATTAGGTGCCGGTAAGTTGGTTTATTCCGCGACGTCTTATAAATAAACTCCGCTAAATAATTTACTAGCTTGAAGAAATAAACCAGAGCAATATATATACATAGTTTTATTTAGGAGCGTTTATGTAATAAGCGCCGGTAAGTGTATCTTATTTGGCGGCATTGTTAGAATTAAATACTACTAGAATAATTGGCGGGATGGGAGTCAAATTTATCCGTAAAATTAAATTTTATTTTGCGGTGTTTAAATTATTAGACACCGGTAAATTTTTGATTTGGGTGCGCGTAATTGAGAAAACGTCGGGAATTATTTAATGTTAACATATATCTGTGAGCTAGCTAGGTCGTCTTCTTCTGCTCTCTCTCCCTGCGTTTCTCCTTTCTCTTTGTACACACCACCAGTCTTCTTTCTATATATCTTCTTTTGCCTCATTCTCACTTTTATGTTGATTTAGTTCATAAGGTAGGTGATCATTTCTCCCTTTTATGTTGTTTGATTATGAATTTAATGTTGTAGTGTTGTTGATTTAGTTTTTCTGGTGTTTTTCTTGTTTTTTTGGTTTTGGTGGTTGATTGGGGTTTTGTTTGCGAAGAATTGAGGGTTTTTCTTAGTGTTTTCCTATTAGGGGTTTTGTTTGGATAAATTAGTTGCCGATCTCTACTCCTCCATCAAGGTAACCTCTTGTTGTTCTTATTTCTCTCAATCAAATCTCTTTATTTTGTTTTATTTATTTTTCTATTTGGATGATGAAAGCAAAGTTCATGTGGGACAATTTATGGATAGGGTTTCCCTTCTGGCAGGTGGCCCGCAGGAGATTTTGGTCTTGGTGATTCCTTTTCCGCGTCTGGGAATATTGAGCGTGAACTTCTTGCCAAACAGTTAGCTTGAATCATTGGATTGATAGATTAGGGTTTCAATAGTTGAGGATTTTTTTTTCTATGTGAATTCTTTTGTGTTTTTTTAGTAGGCGTTAGTTGTCTTTTTATGAGCACATATATACATATATATATATAATAAATAAGAGTTCAGTGAAGCAAGTATTTATACAAAACAGAGCTTAAAACAATATTCCAGTGAAAACAACACATCAAACACTTCATAAAGCGTGTGAGTGTGTGTGTATATATATAGAAAGAGAAAGAAAGGAATGGGAACCTGGCCCTCTTCATGGGCTTTGCCGGCATTGAACGTCTGCTTGGTGTTCGACATAATGCCTCAAAGAGTTTAGATAAAGAAAAATTAGCTTTCTTTTCATTGGTCATTGTTCTCATTGCTCAGATCATTGAAGGTTAGACGAGCTTATATGGTGATTGAAAGGGGTTGTGAGAGAGTGACAAGTGGTAACAATTGAACGAATCTTTGGGCTTGTTATTAGTTTTTTGAACATTTTACTATCCTGACAAATGGAAAGAAACTTTCAACAATTTGTTTTTTTTAATTTACCTGAGTCAATGTTTGTTCTGTGGCATCAGATTACTGCATTGACAACCGTCCTTCCGCACGCCCATGGGATGCATGAATACTTACATATTTAATTTTTGAATATATATATATATATATATATACAAACAATAGTTGTGGAAACCAAGCAAAGAAACGAAAATAAGGATGGTGGGGTAAAGGGCCTGACCAAATCAATGATACAAAAATCCTTCTTCACACTATGATGTATGGTAGCATCAAGCCGAAGATTATTAATTGGTTGCTAAGGACGTGACACCACCACATTATGCTTTTAGACTCCAATACTATATTAATTTTTACATAGCTAATTCAATGGTTCTCAAACAACTTGAAAATGGATTCATTCTATCACAAGATGAAAAAAATAAAAGCTTCCATTCCATTTCATGACTAACCAACTATAGAAATAATAATTAGTCACCAAAATTAGCCTTGGAATTTGCAGCATGCGCATGAAAGAATGGCATAGGTTTTCTTTTAATAAATTGTTTGTGCATCCCACGCGTACTGAGATAATCATAGTTATTGGGGAGATAATCATAATTGTGGGGGAGATATTCATTTATACGCGTACTGACAACACTTTTTTTTCCTATTTGTGTGAATTTTAATCTTTAGCTCAACATGTATCTCTTACCAAATACATGTTAGATTAATTATATGGTAAAAATGCACATTCACACCTTTATTTCGGCATTCTATATTATTTATATTTTATTATAATGTATTAACTGGTTGATGAATTTTTTTCTCTAAAAAGGAAAAAAATTGCAAGTTGCTAGCACGTGTTTTATTTAACATGGAGTAAATCAATCACATAGGTAAATTATAAAAGAATTGCAATAGTTGAACGAATCTTTGGGCATGTAATTGAATAATATTGTTCATGTTTAGATCAATTTGTTTTTTTTTTTAAATGCATTAACAAAATATTCATGGAATGACTAGGATTAAAAAATGCTAAAGTTAGGGATATTTATTTTCCTTGGTGAGTTCTCCATTGTTGTTTTCCGACAGTGATATTTATTTATGTAAGAATAAATCTTTGAAAATGCATTATGAATTTTAGATTCATAAGTAAATATGTGAATTTCTCAATTTTGCATTTGCCAACTCAAGTGAAGATGATAGGATCATTTGCCCTTGCGTAAAATGTGTGAATATTCATTGGCAAACACGTAAAACAGTGCTTGAACATTTAGTATGTGATGGCATTCTACAAGGTTACACATGCTGGTTTTTTCATGGAGAGAGTGTACCGTCACCTACCCCTAAGACAATAAACACATTTACAACTCCATCAAGCTGTAATCCTCACATTCAAACTTCTCATATAAGACTAGATAACATGGAAGAATCATTGCGGGATGCTTTCAACATACATCAACTTGATAACGAGGGTCTACCATCTACTACTGATGAATTCAATATTAAGCTGAATGATGGAGGTGAAGTCCTTAGAGAAGTTGATGAACAACCTTCTAAAGAAGCGGCAAAGTTTTACAAGTTCCTTGAAGATATGAATGACAACCTTTATGAGGGATCGCAGCATTCTAGATTGTACTTTTGCATTTGACTTTTCCATCTGAAGTGCATATGCGGGATGACTGCCAAAGGCCTTGACCACTTAATTGAATTTTTAGAAGAATTTTTTCCCACAGTGGCTATTCCTGAAAGTAGTCATGAATCGAAGAAAGTCATTAAGGATTTAGGTCTTTGCTATGAAAAAATTCATAGTTGTCCAAATGACTGCATGCTATATTGGGAGCATAATGAAGGTCAATAATCTTGTCAGGTGTGTGGTCATTCTCGCTTGGTGTCCATTGATTCTGATCAACGTTTGAATGATGACAAAGAAGTGGTTCACAAGCGCCCTGCGAAGGTTTTATGGTATTTTCCTTTAATACCATGACTGAAGAAAATTTTCATGTCAATTAAGCCTTCTGCTAATATGATTTGGCATGCTAATGGTTGGACAAATGATGGAGAGTTAAGACACCCTGCTGATGCTGAGGCATGGAAATGATTTTATGCAAGATATCTCAACTTCATTGCTGATCCTAGAAATGTTAGACTTGGTCTTTCTTTTGATGGGTTTAACCCATTCAAATTACTAAGTACTTCTTACAACACTTGGCTAGCGGTGTTGATTCCCTATAACTTGCCACCATGGATTGTGATGAAACAAACATCTTTCCTTTTGTCAATGATTATTCCTGGAGATAAAGGTCCTGGAAATGATATTGACATCTACTTACAACCTCTTATTGAAGAGTTAAAGCAATTATGTTTTAGTATAGAGACGTACGATGCATTTGTCAGAATAAACTTTAATATCCGGGCTGCTTTATTATGGACTATTAATGATTTCCCTGTTTACGCAAATTTACCAGGTTGGAGCACTAAAGGAAAGTATGCTTGTCCTTGTTGTGCTGCGGAAACATGTTCACAATGGTTAACTAATGACCAGAAGTTTTGTTATATGGCACATCGGCGGTGGCTAGAACATAATCATCCATACAGATCTCTGAAGCATCTATTTGATGGTAATGTAGAGTTGCGTGGAGCTCCTTCAGTTACTACTGGAATTGATATTTTATTAATGTTGAAAGAGTTGCAATTTTCTTATGGGAAGCAAGCAAAAAACAAAGTGAAAAGAGTGAACACTAATAATGAAACCAGGAAAAGACCATGGAAAGTGTCAAATATTGACCTAGATACTGATGATCACAAAGTACAGGAAGAGGAACCAAATGAAGTAGCTTTATCAAAGAAGAGAAGCATTTTCTTTGATTTACCATATTGGCAGCACAACCTACAGCACCATAACTTGGATGTGATGCACATTGAGAAGAATGTTTGTGAAAATATTATTGGGACAATTCTTAATGTTGATGGAAAATCAAAGGATAATTTAAAATGCAGACTTGATCTGGTTGACATGGGAATTCGTCGAAAGCTTCATCCTCAGTATCTTCCCAATGGCAAAACAAGACTACCACCCACTTCTTTCTCCATGACAAAGAAAGAAAAAGACCTATTTTGTCAAGTTTTGAAGACTATAAAAGTCCCAGATGCTTACCTTTCAAATATACCAAAATGTGTAAATCAGAAGGAGCGAAAACTTCAATCTTTAAAATCGCATGATTATCACATATTGCTGCATGATTTGCTTCAAATTGCTTTGATGTCATCCATGTCAAAGCAAGTAACTCATGCCATTTTAGAGCTTTGTAACATATTCAAAATTATTTGTGGTAAAGAGCTTAAGGTGGAAGATCTGGACAACCTTCAATATCGAGCAGCAATAGCTCTGTGCTACTTAGAAAAGATATTCCCACCTTCATTCTTCACTGTAATGGTGCACTTGGTTGTTCATCTACCATTGGAGGTCAAAATCGGTGGACCTGTGTACTATAGATGGATGTATCCAACCGAGAGGTATTATTTCGCTAAACATCAATTTATGATAATGTCTTCTCAGTCAAACTTCTACAGGTTAACAATTGCAACAATTCTGTTGTAGGTTTTTGCTCAAATTAAAATCTTATGTGCGGAATAAATGATATCCTGAAGAATCTATCACTGAAGGATTCTAAGCAGTGGAATGTGTAACTTTTAGTTCTAGATATTTGGTCAATGTTGAAACAATATTTGATAGACATGGGAGAAATTTAAATCAAGTGCATCATGTTTCAAACTCATTTTTATTTTAAAGTGGTGGAGAACCAATAGGGAAAGTTGAATTAGCAATGTTGGATGATAGATCATGGTCACAAGCACATCGTTATGTGTTATTTCACTACGAAGCTATTGAATCACTTCAAATGTAAGTTAAACACTTCACATTTCTTGTTTGGTGCGGTAGAAATTTTTAACATTTTTTATAATTACTTGTAGTGAGTATAGAAATATCTTGAAAAATCAAACAAGAGGTCGACGTTCAAATGCTCGTGATTATCACATATTGCTGCATGATTTGCTTCCAATTGCTTTGAGGTCATCCATGTCAAAGCAAGTGACTCATACCATTTCAGAGCTTTGTAACATATTCAAAATTATTTGCGGTAAAGTTCTTAAGGTGGAAGATCTTGACAACCTTCAATATCGAGCAGCAATAGCTTTGTGCCACTTAGAAAAGATATTCCCACTTTTATTCTTCACTCTAATGGTGCACTTGGTTGTTCATCTACCATTGGAGGTTAAAATCGGTGGACCTGTGTACTATCGATTGATGTATCCAACCGAGAGGTATTATTTCGCTAAACATCAATTTATTATAATGTCTTCTTAGTCAAACTTCTATAGGTTAACAATTGCAACAATTCTGTTGTAGGTTTTTGCTCAAATTAAAATCTTATGTGTGGAATAAATGATATCCTAAAGAATCTATCGCTGAAGGATTTTAAGCAGAGGAATGTGTAACTTTTTGTTCTAGATATTTGGTCAATGTTGAAACAATATTTGATAGACATGGGAGAAATTTAAATCAAGTGCATCATGTTTCAAACTCATTTTTATTTGAAAGTGGTGGAGAACCAATAGGGAAAGTTGAAGTAGCAATGTTGGATGATAGATCATGGTCACAAGCACATTGTTATGTGTTATTTCACTACGAAGCTATTGAATCACTTCAAATGTAAGTTAAACACTTCACATTTCTTGTTTGGTGTGGTAGAAGTTCTTAACACTTGTAGTGAGTATATAAATATCTTGAAAAATCAAACAAGAGGTCGACGTTGAAATGCTCGTGATTATCACATATTGTTGCATGATTTGAGGTCATCCATGTCAAAGCAAGTGACTCATTCCATTTCAGAGCTTTGTAACATATTCAAAATTATTTACGGTAAAGTTCTTAAGGTGGAAGATCTTGACAACCTTCAATATCGAGCAGCAATAGCTCTGTGCTACTTAGAAAAGATATTCCCACCTTCATTCTTCACTGTAATGGTGCACTTGGTTGTTCATCTACCATTGGAGGTCAAAATCGGTGGACCTGTGTACTATCGATGGATGTATCCAACCGAGAGGTATTATTTCGCTAAACATCAATTTATTATAATGTCTTCTCAGTCAAACTTCTATAGGTTAACAATTGCAACAATTCTGTTGTAGGTTTTTGCTCAAATTAAAATCTTATGTGCGGAATAAATGATATCCTGAAGAATCTATCGCTGAAGGATTTTAAGCAGAGGAATGTGTAACTTTTTGTTCTAGATATTTGGTCAATGTTGAAACAATATTTGATAGACATGGGAGAAATTTAAATCAAGTGCATCATAATTCAAACTCATTTTTATTTTAAAGCGGTGGAGAACCAATAGGGAAAGTTGAAGTAGCAATGTTGGATGATAATTATGATGGTCAATGGGCCCATGTAGATGTTGTCAAGGACATTTACCAGTTTTGACATCAATGTCTCTTATACCAATTGTAATGACTTTACTTGATCCTTAAGGTAAAGCCATATCTTGTTAGTAATGTCTTACGCATCATCGAGTTTCATTACGTAATGTTTTCCTTAAAATAGTACTGAGTTGTTTGCTAGTATATTTTTCCAAGGGTTGCATTCTTATAAATGGGAAATTGTAGTATATATATAATAGCATTAGTTTACTTTCTAGTGTACGACAATCTTGGTAATAAATATTTATATACATATATATATGTATATATATTGAAATATGATCATTTTAGATATACAATGGGTATAGAAGTTGGTTGTCATCTTGATTTACTTTTGGTTCTCAAATTATTGTTGTGACATGCCAGGGTTTTCTTACTTGTGTTGGTTCTGGTTGGGAATGACAAACTCCTAATTGGTATAAGGATCATGGTATCGAGGTATATAGTTGCCAGAATTTTCACTTTCTTGTTTATATTATGATATGGTAATTTGACGTTGAATTCAATTTGTTCTAGTTGTTGTTGGTTTATAGAAATTTCTTATCTGTCTATTGATTATGATTTTTTGGATTAAAATTATACCTATTTTACATGCTACAAGTAATTATCTTAGCTAGTCTAGCTAATGTAGCATTTAGGGTGCATAATAATTATGCAATTTTTTAACTGTAATGATTTCGAATGGACTTCCATAGCTTTATTTTACTTTGCCATTAATTGATCTTTTGATGAAATAAACTGGGAAAGAATTCATAATGCTTTGTTGTATTTATTTGAAGGAAGATGATAATTTATAAGGTTTGGGCTGTAACCGAAAACTAGAATGTTATTTGACACCAATGTAAATTGATTGATTATCATATTTCAAGGGTTCTTTTACATGTAGTCCTCTATAAACCCTAAAAGAAATCCAGAGCCTCATGAGCTTCTAGTCATTATATCAATAAGTAATGCCAAATTCACGACCTTCTATGTTTTCAGTCTCAAACATTTCTCATTATATGTGAATTCCCATTAACCACAATCCTTTTATGGTAAAACATATTAGAGTAAGTTATGTGGTTGATACCCTCTGCTGAATTTGAACTTAATAAAGAAGTAATATAGTTCTTTGAACTATTTCATGATTACTTTGTTTGAGTCTTTGGACACTTAAAAACATGACTAAAAAGTTTTTCAAATTTTTCTTTCTAATCCTGAGACCTTCCTCATCTCATCTCTTTTCTCATGTGTTGGGCACTCATGTTTGTGTACTTCAAATTCTCACTTTTCCTTTTTGTGTCTTTAGAATATTAAGTAGGATCAAGAAGAATAATATTGCTAGGCTTTGTTAGTTGATACACCAAATTGATGGACTTTTTCCTTTGTGGCTGAAGATTCGGTTTATAATATAGCTATTTTATATTTGTCCCTAAATTAGTCCACTTTGGTTACTAAGAAAGACTAAGAACAATCTGAACTTGAGTGGTCCAAAGCTACCTTGACCTTGCAATTGCCTTGAGTCATTTCAAAACCTGATCAAGCTCACATTGAGCCAAAGTAACTTAGTCTGAGCTTAGTTCTTTTACTTCCAAACTGATAGGGTTCACATTTAACTTGAGCTGTTTGAGCTGAGATGTTAGTGAATAGTTTGTGTTATTTCTCAACCACACTAGCACATGTGACATTGCTATTTGGTTGTTGATAAATATAGGAAGATCTTCTTTTTATCATGGGTTTAGTGTTTTGGAAATTGTGTGAGTCTTTAAAAACAACAAATTTACTTTGGCCTTCTTTTACATTTTCATAAGTTTAATCTTGCTTGTTTGGTTAAAATTCTGTATGTGGTAAGGAACATGACTTTAAAGCGGTATCGCTGGTTGTTTGACACTGGATCGATAGGACCATAGAATCCTTTCTCACTCCGATTGAACCTAAAAGTCATTCTTTAGCTCAATTTTATTTAAAAGGCCAAATTTGGTATGAGTCTTTAGAACTTGTGTACATGCTACTTATTAAACCTTTGTCTGTTGTCTATATTGCCTCCATTCCTTTGAATTCAAAAAGTTTTGTTTTTAAAGAATTATATTGGCTAATAACTTTATTTAGTCTTTTTACAAAATCCTCATTTGTCACCCTTTGAGATAAAACCAGTTAGTCACAAGCAAGTCATAGAGTGTTTTCTTGGAAAATTTATGTTTTATACTTTTTGAAGGAGGATTTGACTTTTATTTTATTAGCTCACTTTGATTGAAAGAAGGTTGAAGAGATAGAAAAGCTTGTTTCAGATTTTAAGAAGAGGAGTGAGATAACTATGTTCTGCTTTGTAAATGGGAATTATCTCCAGAACAATTTCTTCCATGTCTCATCATTTGTAATCAATTAAGAGTAGTGAGGTAACTATGTTCAGCTCACTGACTTTGACGATCTAAGTGATACCTATATAGAATGTGGCATACTCTCTACAGAGAATCAAATATGACATGAATTTGAAATGCGAGGAAAGATGTGAGTTATCATCAGATAGTAGAATCTGGAGAATAAGGAACAATCAGATATAGCATTGGACTATAGAAAGTCTAAAAATTATGCAAACTGATATCATCAATTGCAGCTTAAATATCGCATTAAATGAAGAACACTTGACCCACAATTGATAACAATAATGCTCTCCCAAATATCATACTATAATCAGTACTATGCTAAGAAATACAAAAATATCACTTATCTCAAAACTAGTACAGAATGCAACTAGCTAGTTAATTAGACATCACTAAGTTCCTTCAGATTCATAGGATACACAAAAGGTGATGATTTATGATAAGCAATACTCATGTACACTAGCCTTTGTGTTATGAATTCCATCCCAAAACAAATTGTTTGTTCTACTACTATGGGTTAGCTGTGGATTATAATGTACATCAAATGCATAATAAATTTAATTATTCAAAATTATTTTAGTTAAATAATAACAATGATCATTCTTATCTTTTTAAAATTTTTAAATAACAATACAAGATGACCTTTTAAATTATTAAAATAAAAATAAATAAATAAACCTATTCTTATAATATAAAAGAGTTTGTATTTCGTCTCCCTCTCAAATCATAAGTCATAAATGACAAATCAAGTAGTGGAATTGGTTATTTATCCACATCTCCTCACAATAAATAAATCAAGTAGTTGAAGTGGTTATTTATCTTAAGCATCAAGTTGGATTATAAAAAGATGTGCAAGTGTTAATAGATTCAAAGAAATAAAGTTGCAATCAAAGATCATGAATTCCAAATGAATTTACAAGTTTCAATGAAGATTGAATTGAATGAATCTATTATTCTTGTGCCTATCTCTGAATGTATATAAATATAAATATATATATCCTCACTGACTGACTAACTAAATTGTACACACTTAGTGGCCTTTATAGAAAATAAACACTCATTTTCATCTAGCTAGTTGTTGTGGGATCCCTAGCCTATATACTAGACATGTTTAAGATGTAATTTCATCATTATCCATCGCATAATATCATTTTGTCAATTGATTTGTGGTCTAATTTGGTGCAATGTGAGCATCTTGGCTTTGAGGGGTTTATTCAAAATAAAAATAAAAATCTTGGCTTTGCAAAGAGGTATGTAAAAATATCAATTTAAGTGATATTATGTAATTTTGAATATTTCATGAGGACTTCCATCTGTTTTTCAACCATTGGGGACTTTAGGTACAACTCCATATTAATCATCGCTATCTTGGGACATATGAAAGATCTTGACTTAGCCTTTCACGCACTCTATGGTAAGATGAGATCTTTTAGCATTGAAGTTTTTATTCTTGTTGTTTATTATCTTTAGTATAATTTTTATTTCTTTTCTTCCTCTTTCATATTGTGAGCGACCTCAATATCAATGGGTGAGAGTTGATGATATCTCTTGGTTTCTTCCCGGCTTCAAGGTATTGTTCATAGATTTATTTTTCTGTTATAGTATAACAATTTTTGTTTTCTTGATTACATGACTATTAAGTTGTTGCAAAATGAGAATGCATTGATGTTTGACTAAGAACTATCATTCTAGGTCTAATAATCCAATATTATACTTCTCATTGTATATACATGAGTGTCAGGTCTAATATTATCGAAGCATGATTTAATTTTTATAAACCAAAAACTATATAAGCCCTGTACATATAATTTATAGTTTTATAGTTCCAGAGTATATCTTTCTGTCCATGGCAAATTGGAACAACACTAAGTATTTAATTTATCATCATCTCACTAGATTTTACAGGTCCATGATACATGATTTAATGATCATTAATTAATTCATTGAAGGAGGTAGTACTATTGATGTAGAAAAATTGCCATCACTTGTCCCATGGCTACCGCAAAAGTTTATTCTTTGTTGGAGATAAATATTAATTTCATTCTTGCCTTTCTCTTCTTAGGTTGAAAGAAGAGCAATATCAGTGTGTAATTCCATCGGATCTCATAAGCTAAATACTAGATGATCATTGCATAGCTTTGTGTGTGCGATCCCTCTCAGAATTTGTCATATCCGAGTAAGTAGGTTGTTGCTTTGCATCTAAAATTTAGAAATTTCACTCTTCAAAGTTGTTCTAGAGTGTTGATCAAAGCAATTGAAATTCAGCTAATGTTCTTCCATCATAATGTGATCACGCCTAAATATAGATGCAAATAGGCGAGTAAATCATTTGAGATGCGAAAACATATATCAAATTATATAACATTTCATAATGTTGATCAATCCTAACATTTATTGTAGCAACTATTT
>NW_024086889.1:0-4953 GCF_009730915.1 Dioscorea cayenensis subsp. rotundata | reverse complement strand
AGTTATTACGTATTGCTGTGAAAATTTATTTTTATTTACTGTGATTTTTTTTTTCATATTTTCTTGTTTTTGATTTGTTATTTGTGGTTGTTTTGTGCCGGTTTATTTTCAATTTAATATATATAATTTATCCAATTGTTTATGGAAAATTAAATATTTAAAATATTTAATAAAAAAATCTGGAGATAAGGGGACAAAAAATGATAAAGAGATTATAAAAAAACATTCAAAAAATCTCTTGAGATTAAAAGAAGATAAGAGCCTGTTCATTTTGGGAATGTGATCTGAAGTGGGGAAAATGATATACTTTTGGTTATCATAAAGTAAGAATAAAAATGAAGAATTTAGGTGTTATGTAAAGTTGTACGAATTAAAAAAAATATTTTGAAAGTGTGAGAAATTGAGTTTTTATATATTGGCTCACTTTCCTCCATGTAGTATAAAAATACTGAAGTGTGTTTAATTTAAAATTTATTTCAGCACTTCCGTCTGAAATGAACATATAAGTAGGGGAAATTGGCACTTCAGTCCAAATGAACATGCCAACACAATGGGATCCTTATCACGATGTTCGGATTTTTGGGAAAAGGGAAAAAAATAACATGAACAAACTGACAAAGAAGATTGAGAGTGGAAAAAAACAGAAATGATTAAAAAAAGAAGGAAAAAAATAGAGTAATTAAGATAAACTGAAAATAAAAAAGAGAAAAATAGAGGAGACTATAAAAAATAAAATCATCACGGTTGGAGAAGAGAACTCGAGAAGGAGGAGATAAGAGGAGAACGAAGGGAAGGGAGGCATTTCTTTTATCAATTAAGGAAACAACAACAACAAGCTAAATCACTCAATCTAATTTATAGAAATCTTGCTCTTAAATCTATTGAAGCATGATGATGAATGATGAAAACTAGATCTCCTTAGTTTGTAGTCCATCTTGTCTATGGCTTAATTGTATTCTTGGGGTCCATTTGATACTTAAAAAATGAGGGACATGACAACACAAACTCTATTGTCCCTTGTTTGATTTGTAAATGTGTTTAGGATATAGCACAACATGTTTGATTACAACACAAACTAAAAAAAAAAATTTGTACCATCAAAACCATGCTACAAGTTTTAATTTATGGGACAACACAATAAAAGTCAATTTTACCCCACTTCAAATCCGAAAATTACACTAATTAACCAAAACCGCATCACAACCAAAAAAAATTTTGTAAACCTCCTTCGCTCCCTCCTCCTTCCCCTGCCTTCCCCTCCGCCGTGGCACTCTTCTCCTCTTCAAATCTCTCTTTTTCTCTCCCCCTTCTCCTTCTTGCTTTCTCTTCTCTTTGAGAATTCTAGGATTTTCGGGTATCCTCCCAGATCTACGGTCTTCTTCTATGCAAATTTTCTAGGTTTATTTGTTAAGTAAAAAAGGATTATTATATTATGATCACATGCTTCTTATCCCTAATTATAATAAACATATTCTATCTCGTGAATTATTAGTTAAAAAAATCAAGATAATTAGATTTTTAATAAGATAAGAAATGTTAACAAAATTTATAATATATTTTTCATAAGTAATTATTAGTTAATATATTTAAAAATTAAATAATATATTTATGCTAAATAATTTTAAAATAATTTTTTTATTAGATTCTTTTATTCCAAAACAACATAGGACTATATAGAAGGTATTACAGTAATTTTGTATATAATTGTCTTATACTAATTTGTACTGCCCTTTGAATATCCAACAAAACACAAAACAAGCACTTGCACTGTACTACAAGTACTTATGAATTGTTGTATTCATATGCAAATCAAACAAACTCTATTAAAGTTTTCAAATTGTGACCCTCATCTTATGTGGTACATCTTGATTTTGATGTGAAAAAAAAAAAGTCAATCATGCTTCATGTTGTTAGATCTAATTGTTCTTCTTCCTGATGGAAAGATTACATATCAAATTGCCATCAATTGCTTCATTAGATAAATATAAAAAATGAAGGAGATAATGTCGTTTACGGAACGATTATATGCTATTTACCATGTCAAAATTGCCATCTATTGCTTCATTAGGTATCCGTGGAAAATGAAAGAGACAGTGTCGTTTACGGAAAGATGATATGCCAGTTATCATGTCAAAATTTTTATCTAATTGTACTTGTTTGTGATGAAAATATTATATATCAAATTGCCATCTATTGCCATCATATATATCAAATTTAGTACATATGATTTATCCAATTTTTTTTTTTAAAAAAATATATATCTTTAGTGGTATAATACCTAAATTGGTCTCTCTATTTTTCTCTCTCTTCTCTTTTGGTCCCTCTACTCAGAAATACTCCCCACTAGTTAGACATGGCCACTGCGTTCGGGAACCGCGGTTCTGAGTTCTGAACCGCCGGTTCGAGTTCAAGAAACCTGAGCCGGAACCAGCTCCTCTAAAGCGAGGTTCTTGGCGGTTCGGTTCCGGTTCGGTTTCGGTTCGGGATCCAGCGGTTTAGTTCAACGAGTTCCGGGTTTGACGGTTCATACGGTTCGGTTTTTAAAACTAAATAATTCAATAATTCAAATTAATTAACACAAAAAAATACAATAATTAATTTAATACTAATATAAGATAGTAGGTTAAGTTAGTAGGTATCTGGTGATACCCAAAGTTTCAATGTTTTATTTATTTTATTGTTATTATTTTTTTAATGTTCATGTATGTTATTTGTTTTTCTTTTAGGAATTGTTTTTATTTTTTTATTTTTTTCCTTTTTCTTTTTGATTTCTAGTATACTTATATAAGTTGCATAGTTTACAAATTGAAAATCTTGGGAGTTTTATCTATATATTGGAATATCTATATATATATATATATATATATATCTTTAAATGATCAACAAAATCAGGCAAATTGATATATATACACATATATATTCATGTTTATTTTATTTTATTTATTTATATATTTTTTTAATGATTCAAATGTTTTACATGAGAGCATTTTACTCAGTATATTTTCATTTATATAAAATAAATATAATTTAATATGAACTACGTTAATTTTGTAAGTTTCAAAACGGAAGATATATAAAGTCTAGTCTTTGTTTTTTATATTAAATTATAAAAATAATATGGAAATCTACTAAAGAATTGAATATTTAAGTACTTCTCGTTAATTAAATTATTTTAATAAATCCATATTTAATTTGTAACTAATAATTTGTGGCATAATCAATTAATTATAACTTATCCTCTTGCATGAGTAACAAAGTTTCGCATGGCACAGTACATATAAGTTGGACGAATGTCACAAATCAGACCTAATCGGCTAATCAAGTATTCAGAATCAGACCTAATCAATAATCAATTTGGTTAATATCTTTAATTAATTATTTAAAATATCTTTAAACATGCAATTACTTAATTAATTACTAATTAATGATATTAACAAAATAAAAACCTAATCATAAATGACATTATTTATATAGTATGACATTATTCATATTATATTTATATAATATAATATGAACTTTTGTTTTGAACCTTTGGTTGAGCCAGTATGTGGAAGCTGCCGGGTTGAACAGCATATGGAACCGCCGGGTTGAACCGCCCGGTTTCACGGTTTTTAAATTTTGAAACCGGAACCGAACCTTATATGAAGGTTCCGGTTCCGGTTTTAGGACGGTTACGGTTTTTTCGGTTCTGGTTCCGGTTTTTGGCGGTTCGGTTCCGGTTCGGTTCCACGGTTTCGGTTCAAAATAGCCACGTCTACCACTAGTCTCTTTATTTTTGAAAATGTGTCCATCTAGAGATAAATGCTCCCAAGTAGTCTATCTATTTTTGAAAATGGAACTAAGTGGAGGGACTAAGTGGATCCATTTTTAAAAGTAGATGGACTAGTTGGGAGCATTTCTTCTTGAGTGGAAACATTTTCAAAAGTAGAGTGCTAGTCTGGAATATTTATGAGTAGAAAGATAAAAAAAAATAGAGAAAAAAATAAAGAGACCAATTAGGGTATTATGATATATATCACTGTTTTTTTTTTTACTTAAATCTCAAATTAAATAACTAGTATGTTTTGTACTATAGTTTTCTGGTGTTTTTGTAAAGGATGATATACAAATATGATTTTTTTTTCTTAAATAACCGTACATTTTTAGGGATTATTTACAAAATTTATTCTTTTTAAAAATAAATATATAGTTATAATTGATGTATTTTGTGTATATGAGATATATATATATAATAATAATAATTTGGACATAGTATCTTGGAGACAATAATCTTATTCCGGAGTTCCAATATCACTGAAGAGATGTGTGTTTATGTTTTTGGCTAAACTAAGGGGTGCTTGACTGGAAGTTATTGATACTTTTAAAAATGAAAATTATTTTCAATAGTAATATATATTCTCATTTGTTGGATGTACAACTGTGAGAACGGTAGAGAATGAAAATGGATTGTATAAAAAATAAATAGCCGTCCAAGATTTTGGTGGGCCTCGCTGGGGTTTGATTTAGTTAAATAAAAATTATTAATTTAAATATTTAATTATAATAACTAAATAAATAATAATTAATATGAATTAATTGATACTAATATGGACGCCCGTACTTGCGCTACGGCTTCATCTAATAATACAAATTATTTAAAAAACACTTAATAAGAAATACAAACAAAAGAAAAAACAAATGGCAATATTATTATATAAATTAAATAAAACAAATACAAATAATAATAAAAATAAAATCAAATAT
This sequence comes from Dioscorea cayenensis subsp. rotundata, assembly GCF_009730915.1. NCBI lineage: Eukaryota > Viridiplantae > Streptophyta > Magnoliopsida > Dioscoreales > Dioscoreaceae > Dioscorea > Dioscorea cayenensis. Next base: position 210 of record NW_024086889.1, on the reverse strand, counting down.
AGATGAAAAAACAATAAAATTAAAATTAAAATAAAGACATAATATATCTAACAAAAAGAAAATTATAATATAAAAAATCATGTTTATATATATATATATATATACACTACAACAAATTTGTCAATTTAGGACATTCATAATAATGTCACTAAATAACATATTTTTGTCACTAAAAACATTTTCGGACGTTTTTGCCGTCACCACTTGTCG
>NW_024086888.1:0-657 GCF_009730915.1 Dioscorea cayenensis subsp. rotundata | reverse complement strand
AATCTCATCGTGAGTGTCTAGAAAAATATAATGTATCATCAAGTCAAGAGAATGCCGCGATGGTTTCAAGTAAGGCGAGCATGTGAGCTTGCCATCTCCAACTCTCAATGAGCTCCTCGTCCATGTCAATCAGCTTTGAAGTCCGCAAGAACGGTCTCCCAAGTATCAAGGGTGCATCCGCATCCTCATTGACATCTAGCACTACAAAGTCAACCGGAAAAATGTACTTGTCCACCTTGACAAGAATGTCTTCAATGATGCCTCGGATGTCGCACCGCTCGGTCCGCTAGTTGCAAAGTCATCCGAGTAGGCCTAGGCTCCCCAAGCCTACCTTTTGAAAGAAGGTGTATGGCATGACATTGATACTGGCCCCCTGAGTCCGCCAATGCCATTTCTTCACCTAGATTCCCAATATTACATGTAATGATGAAGCTTCCTGTCTTTTCTTCTTATTCGGCATGTTCATTTGCAACACTGCCGAGCATGAAGCATATAAAATCATCAAGCACTTTCCTCCAACTTCCTCTTGTTAGTCAACAAGTCTTTCAAGAACTTCGCATACGTAGGCATTTGGGCCAATGCCTCAATAAAAGGAATATCAATAAAAGGAACATGGTGTCGAAGGCCGTAGAACCATTCCAAGGACCTAGCCAAAGC
>NW_024086887.1:0-15365 GCF_009730915.1 Dioscorea cayenensis subsp. rotundata | reverse complement strand
TATATATATATTTTAAATCTCAATTCATATAAAATATATTGAGATAGTAATTTTTGTGTCAACACAAATCTCTAGCCTAATTTATGTTATCATTAAGATTAAAATATATTCACAAGCACTTGACAAATGCATGACAATAGATTATCGATTCAAGTTCAAGTGATGCAACAATAAACAAACATCTCAGATCGGTTCAACGAACATCTTTCATTTTTTTTTTTTTAAAGAAAATTAATACTATTCCTTAAAAATAAAAACCCACAAATATTTTTTTACATTTTTCAAGCATGTTCTCCCAACTTCCAAGCCAATATGTTCACCATATCAATCCAAATTAAATAATAATAATAATAATAATAATAATAATAATAATAATAATAATAATAATAATAATAAGGGAAAATTACATTACTTACGCTCAATTTTCAAAACTTCTAAAAACCCTCCTCTTTTTGCTACTGCAGACTGTATGCGCAGTTAGTGTTTTAACTTCCTTTTACACCCTACCGTTCAGCTCAAATGAGTCATGTTGTGAAATCCCATTTTGCCCTTGAAAATAGTGGGAGCAGCGAAATCACGTAATGTTCGAACCTTTTCGAGGGCATTACTGCTTGGTTCTGATGAGACATGATGCCTAGAAGTTGCATTATCTTGTTCTTCTCCTCATTTCTCCTCATTTGGTTTGTTCGACTTGATTCTGCTAGGTTTCGTGTCTGGTGAGAATCTCTTACGTTGCTTATCGAGTTTGACCGTGCGGTGTTTATTATGGCAGCTCATTTGTGGTGAGTCCGGGTAAAGTTTATCATACACGAAATATATAAATCGGTTTCTCGATGAGGAAAATGAGAGTTGATTTCCATCGGATTGGTCAAGTGCAGCTCCATCTTCAAATGAGTAGCTAGTCGATTTTATTGTCGAGAGCAGGCATGTGCCATTGTCGTCTCCGTTTGAGAAACGAGTTCGTTTTCGTTGTAAAAAGTTCTTCTCGTTTATGGTTATCTATTTGTATATTTTTAAATCTTTGTTTAACTATTTGCTATTATCTGTTTAAATATATTACCAATATGTTTAATAATTGTAAATCATGGATTTAACTTTATCTTTACCTATTTAACTATTCATATTAACGTGTAAATTCTCAAAGTCTCTGCGTAAACTATTGATCTTTTTCGTTTGAGCCCAAGTGTTGGCGGTGTGAGGTTATGGTATCCGTGCATAAGAATTAATGGCGCATTGAATTCTTATGCCGCGTAACATAAATATCCGAACACCCGTTCGTTGTCATCGATCGATCTCGGTCCCGAGCATGCGTTTTTACTTCACACCGTAAATAACAAGAAGAACCGCTTCCCATGGACTAACCAACTCCTGCATACGTCCTCATCATCCTCCTCCTCCTCCTCCTCCTCTTCCTCCTCCTCATCTGCTTCCTGTGTATCATATTCGCTGGAGTCAGACGAAAATTCGAAGATCAACTCTGTCACGAAAGGATGTCTCGTGATCCTCCTCATCTTGAGAATCGATCGGCCGTAATCATGCAACAAGTTAAACTATTTTTCTGCCCGAGTCGAAAATACCGCATAATTGCACGAATGCGAGAGGATTCTCCGGTGGATGACGGGCGAGCAATTAAGCGGGCATTTCGACTTGGGTAAGAAAGAAAGTTTTCACTTAGTGCGTGATTGCGGAGGATTCTCTAGGGGAGGGAGATCGAGAAAGCATCCTTTAAAACGGAGTTGATATTTATCACCAGAGACTTTTTGTTACCGTTTACAGAACCTTCGTCGAGTGTACAAATATTACTTTTACGTGTTTTAACTATCGGGGATCTTCGCAAAGTCGAGACCATGACACATTGATTAATAGAGCGTTTTCATGAATGTGTTTGTTTAACCTTTTTAATGTTCTATGTTTAGTGCGAGTTCGAGTTGATCGCTATGTTATGCAAACTGCCGTGAGCATTCGAATGTCTGAGACACTTGTTTCGTTCTATATGAGGGTCAGTCATGAGTGTCCAAAGGTCGAGAAGACGTTGTAAATGTTGTAAATGTTGTAAATGATATTTTAAATGAAACAAGCTTATTTGAATGTGAACTTATGATATTTAATTAGATTCTCCATTGTAAACGTTTAAATATTTTAAACAAACAAACCTATTTGAGTGTCTCCTTGTGATAACTTGTGAAATTTAAACAGAGACATAGTAAAAACAATTTGGGAAACAAAGAACGGCATTGTAAACAATACAAAAAGTTAAACAATAATCAATTTACTCTTTAAACAATGACAATGGTGTTTAAGCAAATACATAAAGATGTTTAAACAGTGACCCAGGAGGTACCCATCTTCAACGCGATGTCAGTGAAAGCATTCAATTTAAACAATAACATATATTTTAAAACAGTTAAATCACTATATTTAAACGGTTTACGTATTATTTACATGATATAGACTTTAGTTAAACAAGTAATGGTTATTTTAAACACTATATGTATCTGTTTAAACATAAAAAACTTGACGTTTAAACAGAGACTCATGTTGAGGTGAGAACTTTCATTTGAGCGATGACAATATGTCTTCATCGCGATAGTGACATATATTTCCCTTTTTTCCCTTGGGATGGAGGGAAAAATACCGCCCAATCACATCACAGTCTAGTCTAACCTCTATGCATCTAGCTCTGCACTTTTTGTTTGCCTATCATGCTTGTTTGTTGTTTACATCTTCTTCTTCTTCTTCTTCTTCGTCTTCTTTTTGTTCTTCATTTCATTTGGTTTGTACGATTTGGTTTTCGACCGATATATTATGGAGAGTTTTTGTGGTATTGCTAGATTCAGCGGGGAGGGAAGAGTGCTAATGTTCACGCTCAGAACTTCTTGGGAGTTGGTGTTGAGCTGAGATATGTGAGCGATGGGGTCTCAAAGTTTCTCTTGTCGAAGTGAAGTTTATCACACCATATGGATATAAAAGCGGTTTTGTCAATAGAAAGCGATGTTGACTTCCGGTGGATGTGTCACGTGCACTCCATCTTCAAATCTGTTAGTAGTTGATCTTGTTGTCGGGGACGAATGATGTGCCGTTGCTTGAATCCTAATGAAAAGCGAGTTTTACTCGTTGTTAGTTCCTTCTCTTTTTATTTGATCCAGATTGTATGGGTTCATTATTGTTTAAATATATAGCGATCACTGGTTAACATCTTGTACTAATCATTTCGTTATTCGATGGCTTGAAGTATTTAATTTAACGTTTAAATATTGTCATTATCACTTAAACATTATATTCTCCGCTTAACATATTGATCTTTTCATTTGATGAAGTGTTGGCGGGGAATTCGATTCTGCGAGTGCTCCCGTTCAACCCATGGCGGTAACCACGGCGGTGTGGGATGTCTTCCTTCCTCGCCGGATCATTACGAAACTGTCGTCGTTGGATATTGACATAGCGTTTTGACGATGTGGAACATTTCAGGGATGTACTTCGAAATTATACAATCATGGAATTTTGACTTCAAATTCATAAAGAGCGAAAAACATCGGGTGATCGTGGAATGCTGCTGCCGATGGTTGTCTGCTGGGCGCCTTCATGCATCAAAAAGAGTATAATAAAAAATACTTTTCAAAAATCAAGACAATCAACACGTCACACACTTGCGGTGGTGGCATAGGTTCGGCGTCACATCCGAAAGCGTCCAAAAAATGGGTAAGCGCACAAGTGATTCAGAAGCTCAAGGACCGGCCCTTGTACAAGGCCATCGACATTCAGAAGGACATGTTCGGGGAACATGAGTGTGCACATACCGTACAAGCAGAGCTTGGTTGGGGAAAAAGAGCATGCCCGGGTGGTCCTCGATCAGCGTGACATCTCCGACTCACATGTTTGCTTTTGGTATGTGGATAAGGTGGGTGAGACAAATCCCGGCACGTTGCGATCGTGGAAAAGAGATGGTGATCGTTTTAAGCGTGCATTCTTTTTCTTCTAGCCGTGTATTGTGGGATTCAAGAGGGCTTGCGGGCAGTCTATTGTTTCTCGATGGTACCCACCTCCTTGGTAAATATCAGGGTACACTACTGGGTGCCACAGGGAAAGATGAAAACAATGGTTTTCTCCACATCGCCTTCGGTATAGTCGACAACGAGTCCGATGCCAATTGGACTTGGTTCATATCTAAGTTAGGCGATGCTTTATACGAGGAATAAGATTATCATGAGATAATTACCTCGTGGTCGGACAGTCCAAGGGCCTTGTGAACGCAATTGCAGAGTCTTCCCTTCTTCGCCACATGCATACCCTGTCTTCGACATTTGGAGGCCAATTTTTATGAAAGCCAATGTCGGACTTGGGAAGGCATTGAGGGAGGAGTGTCGGGTCTATATGCTTCCGCATTGCGTGAGCATCCACGGCCAAAGATTTCGATGATACCGTGAATGAATCGCGAGGCCACTTCACCGAAAGCTCATCATTGGTTGATTAATAAATCTGGATATGGCACATTGGTCGAATTATCTGTTCAGAGGTGATCGTTGGGGTGAGATATATTCAAATGTTGTGGAGTCGTTCAATGCTTGGATCAAAGAAGCTCGTCATTTATCGGTATGTCAAAATGGTCGACTCCATAAGGTCTGCGAATGTTGATTTACACTTAACATTTAGTGTTACCTTTTAAAATTTTTCCATCTTTGTTTAATTAGACTTGTCGACTTTAAATATTAATCCTTTTCGTTTAACTATTTACAATAATGTTTAAAAATGTTTACGAATTATTTAACCATCAACGTCTTTTGTTTAACCTTATTTGCCGGGTTCAAGTTGATGCGTATGTTATGTAACCCTGGCAGCAAGCTGAACAAATGGGAGACCTACTTATGCCCGGACATACATTCGAAGGTAGAGATAATTGTCGAGGATAGCCGGAAATCTTCGTGTTGGTCGTTGTGTCGATGATCGTTACGAGTGATCGACCAATGCAGAGCAACTCCGTGAGATCTTGCCATCAGAACTTGTTCATGTCGAAGGTGGCAAGTTTATGGTATCCCTTGCAAACACGCTTGCGCTGCAATAATGTAGACAGACACCAACGTTCATCGATTTATTAGCGGCTACTTCACCGTCAACAATTACAAACTGGCGTATAAGGAAGCTATATTCCCCATACCCGATGATGACAGGCCTTCAGACGGAAATCGTGAGCTTTGTTTGCGACCGCCTGTGACGAGAAGGCAGCCTGGACGTCCTAGACGAAAGAGGATTGAGTCGCAAGCGTTTGATGTCCGCGAGTTACATTGCAGCCGCTGCCATGGATCCGGTCACAATCGTAGATCTTGTAATGAAACTGTCGCCGACTAGGCATTGTAAATAGCTGACTTCTAAGGAGAAACAATCTGAATTGACTGGATATTTTTCATATTTAAACTCTTATTCTTTACAGTGTTATCAGTTATTTAAACAGAGACATTGTTATGTTAAACAGAGAAATTTTAATGTTAAATGTTGGAAACTATTATTTTAACGATAGATGGTAAAGTTAAACAATTAAACTGAAATGTAAACAATGACACTGTAAATTAAACAATGAAATGACACTGAATGGAATTTAACATGCTTTACAATTGAAAACAAACAAAAATTACATTGACATATACGAGTCAAGTTCTTCGAAAATGAAAAAAATGAATTGAATTTATCCTGGGTTACATTCGAAAACAAAATTGACATTAACATATACAAGTCCTGTTCTGCGAAAACAAAATTTAACCCGCTTCGGACGACCCCCCTTTCTCATGGACGTCGGCTGCCCTCCCCTCCTTAAGTATGCGGGTAACATACTTTAATCTCAGGTAAGGAACGTCTGTCTGCGGTAACCGTAGCTTCTCACCCCAAAGTAATTGCTCGATAAACCGCATGCCATAGACGGCGCAATCGACGCTTCCTTGTTTTTGCCGTGGGGTTTCCATGTCGTAAACGCAGTGGGTACTTTGCGGTCGCCGACTTGCTCGAATCGTGCACATCGGCAGTACCGTGTCTGAATAGATTCCGTTGCCGAGATATGCAAGTTGAGATTAAGATACCGATTAAATAACAAACACTATCAATCGGACTTAATTAAAGAACTTACCATGTCCAACGCGTCTTTTTTGTACCCCGCACATGAAGAATAATGCATGTATTCTTGCTTGTCATTGTCAAGGACGACGACATGGAAGTGGTCATTCATTATTATCGGGAGGATGACAATTTGAACTTCATGCAAGTCATGCACAAAGATCTCCGATCATAGCCATAGTTGTTTTCATATGCGTCAGTCTCGCTTTTGACATAAACAGTGCCATCTTGTAGGGATATGGCACTTTGCTCGACTGACTTTTTGTATTATGCATACAAAAGCGCCCATCACATCATCTCGTGACCATCTCCTTACCCTCAAGCGAGTGTATAATTTGTCCCGAGTGTGGGCTGACAAATACATTCTTCCACAACGATCTATGAGATTAAACGATAACAGATATAATTAGACCATATTCTAAATATTTAAATAATATTATAAATAATTAAACGTTAAGTAGATAAATTAAATGATAACATATAAACATTTAAACACTATCACAAAAAAGTTAAACACTATCATAAAAACTTTAAACACCATCGTGAAAACTTTAACCTTACCTGTCCATATGGCAGTTAAGGAAGATCCTCATCAACTCCTGCTCGTATTTGTTAAAGACGCGATTAGCAACCCATTTTTCTTTTTCGAATGAAGACTTGCCGAGCCGCTCTTGTCCCAATTTTGATTGTGTTCGATCATCTCTCGCTTTCTCGGTCGGGGTCTTCATAGGGGCACCGTCATTGAGCCTTGACGGTGTTCAGCACCAGCAGCATCTTCCTTCGATGCGGGGACGGCGACTAAAGATCAACCGCAGACACATCCTTACATGGTGGTTGTTGTTGTTGGATTGTGTCCGCTTCAATGCGGGGACGACGACAAGCATCAACCTGACGACATACCCTTACATGCTTTTTTGTTGTCGGATTGTGTCCCCGCTGATGCTGCTATCGGCCACGCAGCATGCAGATTCAACGATCTTCTCGGCAGTGGCCACAGCAGCAGCATCAACGGGGAGACACACCCTTAGCTTGTTCTTGTTCTTTGAGGGATTGTGTCCATCTTTGATGCCGCAATCTCAGCAGCCGGTTCCACTGGTCGGGGATTTCGTTAATAAGGAACAAACGATCTTCTCAACCATGCAGACGGCCACATCATCTACGATGTCCTCCACCGTCATGGCCATGTCATCTACGGTGACAGACTCAGTAACAGCATCAGCCATCGATGGTGTTGCTATTGTTTCATCGTCCACCGGCGGTGGAGACGAGCGATATTGTTCTCCTCTTTTTCGCAAGTCTCTTCGAATGTGGCCGTCTTGGAATGGCCACCCCGATGATGTCGTCGTCGTCAAATTCCGACGGCTCGTCCGTCCCGGGTGGTTCATTTCTTTGGAGGGACAACGCAGTCGATTGTGAACGTCTTTCCAGTGCCTCAACACGAGCGACAAGCCGAGAAAACTCGGTCATCAATATCTAGCACGCCTGCATAAGAGTTGCAGTGACATCTTCGCCTAAGGTAGTCGCATTGCGGCCCGCGAGGGGAGCGCCATGGCTCGGGGAGCTGCCACAATTGGGGGACTGTGGCTGTTGTCGTGGTAGGGGGGGTTGTTGCAATCTGGCGGGGTAGGGGAGGGCTTCTCCGACGTCGAGGAATGCGTGTGCGTGGTAGGTTGGAAGTAGGAGAACGGCGCTGGCCAGCGCCGCGATGAGGCGCCTCTCATCCCTACTTTCGAGCAAGTGGTTCCGGAGCAATAAGATCCATCCGTCGGTATGGCCCCAACAAATATTTTCTTCTACGAGTACTCATCGGAACCAACTCGAAACTAACATATGTAAACCAAACAATTTCAGTGAAATCATTCGAGTTTTAAACTATAACAACTATATTTAAACAGTAGTTTTTTTATATATTAAACGAAAGATAGAATATATTTAAAGCGGAGAACAAAATATTTAAACCTTTATGAATAAATTTAAAACTGTAAATAATAAAGTTAAACTCTAAATAAAATGTTTAAACATTAAATACTTCTGTTAAACATTGTCAATGATTTATTACCTCTTTTTCCTTCGACGATGACAAAGTCGGTTTCTCACTGCCGCTTGCTTCGGTAACTACTTTCACCGTAGTACGACGATCCTTGGGATCTTGCAGAAACGGACTTTCTTTCCGTTCGTCAGCTCAGAAAACCATACGTTAAGCGCTACCGAGCACCCCTTAATATATCCTGTGTTGGTCTTCTTCCCGGCGCATCTATCTTACACTCGAGCGGTTACTTGTGGAATGTCCTCCATCAGCCACTTGTGCGTCGTCTGTGCCCATGCGTATCGCCCCATGGCGGGTAGATCATCGACATAATCAACGATCCAGTTTGGAACTGAGCATGATGTATTTGGGAAAAGGATCTGCACTCCATGAGGTACACCATCGGGGAGTTTGACAAAATTATATTCTTCCCCTCCGTCGAACAAGTTACGCAAGAGTGCTCTTGATGGAGTCTCTGTGTCTCTCGTAGGTTTTTGATAAATACCTCCTTCGAACGCTGAGCGGGTTTTCTTCTTCTGAAACACGACTGCGTCGCCATCGCAACGCAGACCAAGAACGAGGGCCACATCCTGAGGCCTGAAACTCAGCAAGCTTCCCGATCCCTGAATTTATTGGTGCGCCATCGTCACTTTGCGATGAGAGAATCAAGAAGGGCCCTCTCTTGGTATATAGCTTCCATCTCGATGAATGCTCGCAAACGGTATCCTTCGGATGATCTCCCAGGTGTCGAGGGGTCATGTTATCTTTCAATTCAAATTTAAGGTCTCCACTACGGGTGTCAAGCAAGATCACCCATTAACTAGGTTGACCGCCATAGTCACAAGCTCGCGACAATAACAACACATTCAACATGCGATATCGATAAATGTTTAAGCGGAAATATAAGATTTTAAGCAGTAACCTTCGATTCTTAAACGTGAGATATCAATGGTTAAAGCAGAGAACTCATTTATTAAACGGAGAAAAACAATACTTAAACAGAGACAACAAAATTTAAAACTCAGTAACACCTCATTTTCTTAAACGTAAACCCTCATTTGTAAACGCGTAACCATATCAAATGAAAGGGGAAATGTACATTATAAATATTACACAAATCATAACAATCGAAAAAACTATTTCGATAGTGTATACAGACGAAAGCTCAAAACAACACAAAACCCTAGCGGAGAAATTGCCCTGCAGACTAACAAAACCCCAACCGAGAAACCCCCCTGCAAACTTCAATATCTTCCAACAAAAACAGGAGCACAAAACGAAACCGAAACCATAAAACCATACTCAATACCTTAGATTGCAAACTGATGAAATGCCAACTATTTGCGCGGGACTTCTCCTTCGAGATACCAGTGGAAAGGGAAAAGCTGCAATTACAGAGGTCGCACGTGAGAGCAACTTCGGAGACTGACTTGAAATGGAAAAACCCGAAGACGCTAATTGAGAAAAATAACTAAAAAGGCTCCAAGTAAAATTGCTCTTGGGGATTACCCTATGGAACCCCCACTTCCTCTCATACCCTGAAATGGTCTAGATCACGACTCCCCATGCAAGAGCATTTTTCAGTCATAAAATTTGAAAATCACTCCGTTGACATCCGTTACATGTTTTGGGGAGTTGAAAAACATGGAATTAAAAATGAAGGAGTTTTTGGGGAGTTCAAAACTAATAGGGTGTTTTTGGCAATATTGTAAACTTAAAAGGTGTTTTTGGCAATTTCCAGTAATAATAATAATAATAATAATATTATTATTATTAATAGTTATTATTATTTAACATATAAAAGTCACTTGACTTGTCTGTAATTAACTAATTTTCCAAGGTTCATCTGCCTAAACTCCATCGTACGGTCAGCATTCCTCGATTCCCTATCAAACACCGTCATCACATGTGGCATGCCCTACCAAAGCCTCTTTAAATAACAAGCGTCGAAGAGTGCGAACTAGCGAGACAGGACGAAAGAGAAGAATCCATCATCACTTCAACGAGAGAGAGAGAGAGAGAGAGAGCGAGCTCGGTGATGGTGAGGATCGTCCCTATGGCTTCGTCATCCTCCTTCAACTTGGCATCCCTCCGCCAGTCCTCTGCCAACGTCGCCAGCCTCTCTGCCTTCCCTCGCCGCCGTCCACTCTTTCGCTCTCGTCGCGTCTCCGGTAAGCCTTTATGTGCGTCTTTGAATCAAGGGTTTAGAATTATCTTCAAGTTTCTCTTTTTGGTTGTCTTTGTGTGTATTGGTTGTAAGTGTTCCTCCGCGTAATTCTTGAGAATTTTTAGGCGAATTCTTTTGATAAATGTTCTTTTTCTTAATTTGTTTGGATTGCGTTTCTTGTTGAAACGTAAAATTCATTTATTAAGACGCTAGATGCTTTCGCTTGGTTTTTTTTCATCAGCGATAAGGAGTTCTGATGTGTGTGTTTATTGATTATTGTGGTGTCCGAGTGGATTTTATATCCAAAATTGATTTTTTTATTTTTTATTTTTTTGGTTGGAGTGAAGTGCTTATGGTTATTATTCGAAGAGTTTTTAGTGTCATCTTATATCTTTCTCTATAATAGAATATATATATATATATATATATATAATTTTTTTCTCAAGGATGTGGAGTTTTGATGTGTCAGTTTCAATTATACCAAGATTGAATATGAAAAAGACCTTTGATGTTTTGTGACAACATTTTGAAAATCAAGTTGTGATGGGGAAATACAGGACAAGAGTGTGCCTTCGACCTGTGCATGAATCACTTGAATGCTGGTTTCAATTTTATTAAATTAGCATACAACAATACGGGTTGTCAAAATGGATAATATTCCCAAGCGGTCATGAAATGACTAAGTCTTGTGCTAGAAAAGCTACTGTAAATCACTTCTATTGCCCTGCACGTTGTATATCCTCAACAAGGATAAAAGTCTACCTAATAGATATGAAGATATTTAGTGAGATTCAGGTGCCCACAACTTTGCTCTCCTGTGAAGATGGTTTGAATGAACCGTCCATGGCTAGCTTGAATCAGAATTTACCATACTAAAAAGAAAGGAAATCTTACTACTCTTCTTGTTTGATTGAATTTGATCCATGAGTGAATTTTTTGTAACAAAATTAAGTCGAAGAAAATGCAAAATGAGGTAAGATGTCAAATTTCTACTTTTAAAAACTGTTAAATTTACCATTGTACCTATTTATAGAAACTAAGGATGCTATTGGATTTTGGAGAAGGGTTACAATCACACTTGCACCGGGCAGTTTGTTTGTACTTGATGCTACTTCTGTAAAAGTTGATGTGGACAACTACATTCATCACGGCTTCACAGGAACTATTTGACCAAGCACAAAAATTCTGAGGCTTTTACTCATTTGAACCAGCATTGTGAATTCTCTAACATTCCCATTTGGTGCATATTTGTTTATGTCCTGCTATTGTTATGGTTATTATGAGAAAGCTCGACTAACAGTCATGTATATTTGCTTGTGGAAGATGATTACCTACGATAGGCTGAATTTTTTTATTGATTTTGAGTTGCCTTCCAGCCTTACTTCCAGCACAGTTGTTTGGAATAAGAACTTACATGAAGCAAAGAGCAGAAGTAAACAGTGTTGAAGCCAGCACTGCTGGAAATATGGCTTGTGCAAGCACCACCATCAGTCAAGAAAGTGCACTGGAGTGGGTCAAAAGAGATAAAAGGAGATTACTTCATGTTGTTTATCGTGTTGGAGATTTGGAAAAGACCATAAAGTATTTACCTTTTTTTCTAGTTGGCTTCTGTTTCAAATATGCTTTTTGGGGGATATGGTTATTAACTGCTTCTGGACCTTGTCTTCATCTGAATAATGCAGGTTCTACACTGAATGCTTGGGAATGAAGCTGCTAAGGAGACGTGACATTCCTGAGGAAAGATACACTAATGCTTTCCTTGGATTTGGGCCAGAAGATTCTCACTTTGTTGTTGAGCTGACTTACAGTAATCTACCTTAATGTCTCTCAGTAATTCAACCTCTGTTTGCCATGCTTCCAATATTATCATGCTTTGAAGCTGCTATATGCTTAAATGTTGATAATTTTTTCACAGATCCATTCATTTCATGTTTCTTATAGGAAAGGAACATTTTCGGAACCTATATGTGTCTAATACAAATACTTTTACATGTCAATTTTGACAGATTATGGAGTGGATAAGTATGATATTGGAACAGGCTTTGGTCATTTTGGCATAGCAGTTGAAGATGTAAGATTCTGTTTCTTGTTCATAAGCATACTTGTTGGATTTGTTTTTCCTCTTTTGTTTGTTTTCAAAATGTCATAGTGGGTTCAAATTTGATGTTTCACTTATAATTGGTTCTTTTGAATTCTTACTCATATATATATGGCTGAAGATTTACGACAGTTTTTGTCATTTAGCTATTTGATTATTTGTTTTTCAGGTAAAACTATTACTTTTCCCCTTTTCTCAGATTTATTTAATATGAATCATGCCTATTATGAGGAAACAGACATTTTTTTCTCATAAAAGCCATTTGTGACCAGAAAGCTGTGGAGAGAAAAAAAAGAATCAAATGAGGAAACACAAATATTTTTTTCTCATAAAAGGCAGTTAAATTTCAAATAGGTGTCCAAAGCTGTGGATCTCATAAAAGCTAAGGGGGGAAAGGTTATTAAGGAACCTGGTCCTGTCAGTGACGCCAATACTGTGATTGCTTTTATTGAAGATCCTGATGGTTACAAGTTCAAGCTTGTGGAAAGGGGCCTCACACCAGAGCCCTTGTGTCAAGTAATGCTTCGGGTGGGCGATCTTGGTTGTTCCATAAATTTCTATGAAAAAGTAAGTCTTAATAATTTGATATGGTTTTCTTATGAGGTTTATTTTGGTTTGCTGCTCATACATGGAAATTTCACTCTGTTTTTCTGAAGTCCTGAATCTGTTCTTATGTTCAAACTCAGGCTTTTGGCATGGAGCTTCTGCGCAAACAAGACAATCCAGAGAACAAGGTTAGCACCTAATTCTCAGTATTTTTATGGTATTGGATTTCTGTTCTGTTTGTGAGCTAATGTCCTAGCTTGTTCCCCACTTGATATCAGATTATTTGGCCTTGAGACCAATTTCAATGTTTTCAGTCTGCAATCCATCTTTCATAGCTTTCCTAAACAATCAACTATAAGATGTCATAACCATGGTTAAGCTATCAGTGAAGGGCTTGTTTACTTCCTAAAGAATTGATTTACAATTTATGGATCTTCTTTTTAATTTATATTTTCTTTTATTTGCTAAAGAAATACGAATTGTCCTGCTATGCTTGTAATCTTGGCTAGTAACATATGGATCTTTATTATCCATAATTTCCATTAGGGTAGTGTTTGGTTTGAGGAATTTAGAGATCTGGATTTCAGGTTATGTGCTAATTGGTTGCAAGTCAAAGCTTCATACTGTATCACTAAAACAGGAGTTCAAGGTATGAAACCCTCATATACCTCCTGGCAAACACAGGATTTGGGCCCAATGCGTGGGTTTGAAAGGTATATGAATTCCAAAGGTCACCACCCAAACACTACCTACCATGATCGATCTATGGTGACTGGCATTTATAATTTGATTTACTTGCAAATTCGAGGATGCATATTGCAATTATTGTCATCATGAGCTCTTTTAACCTTGCATATGTGTCATTTCAATTATTTTTCTTTCTGCAGACCTATTTCAGATGAATTCTAACAAGTTTGACTGATATAACCTTACACTGCAAATCTTCATAACTGATATAAACTGTTAAAAGTTCAAAACTTTAAAAATCTCATTGCCATCACGCACAGTTGCAAATATTTTCTTGAGTCTCTTGATTGTGATCTCTAATTTTCAACTATAAAAATTTGCATTATTATACTGCAAAAGGATAAAAGTGGTCTTTTGTCTCATGGAGGATCCAAAAGTCATTTCTTCTCCATGAGAGACAGCAATTATCAAGATTTACCTGTGATCTAAAATAACGCATATTAATATGTAATATGATAAAAGAACATACTTAAACTATAGTAGTTTGGTATGAAAGATTTTATGACATCAAGGGTATTTTGTAAGAATCTAGATCTCAAATGAACTACATTTAATAGGGACTGCTGTGGGAGATTAATCTGCAAATGATTCAAGAAGGCAATGTGATTATGTTGTTGGGTAGGTTCACTTGAGCAATGCTTGCTGCTGTTCAGACTATCATTACTAATTTTTACAACCTTCCAACAAAGCAATCTAGTTAGTAGATTGACTTGATATTTCTGCTGTTTTGCACCCATTTTCTTTATAATATCCTTGAAATGAATATTTTAAAATCTTCTTCATTTAAATAAATTCAATTATATATGTTCCATGTTTTTTGCTGATTCAAATGTGCTCATGAAAGGAACAAATTGGTGTTAGTACAATTCATTCTTCTCTGAATTTGTTCTCACTATTCCTGAGAATGAACAGTTCTTGAAAGCATTATACATCCATCCGCTCAACCTTACTGTTTTTTTTGCAAGTTTTGAATTCTTCAATTAGTTCTTTAGCAGTTCTTAAATTGATCTCTGGTTAAAGTCCTTTTGAGTATCGATGAAGCCTTCATGTCCTTTTTTCCCGTGTGCTTGAGTCGCGAGTATGCATACTCCTGTAAAGCAACTCAGGTGCAATTTTGTCTCCCCAAAGTCAGTTAGCTTTGTGTAAATGACTGCTGTAAAGTAGCTGAAATTTCATTGTGTTGATACCGTTGTAAATGCTATATCGAATTTTCAATAAATGCATATATTTGCAAGTATACCCATTGAGTTCCGATTCTATTAATGACATTGTCAGGGCATTGTGCAAGTAGTATGGATTTGCAACGAGCCAAATAAAATTAATTTTTTTAAGGGTGTAAATGTAATTATGCTATTTTGCAGCTGAATATATGCAAAAATTTAATTCTTCAGTGTGCTTTCAATTCAGTTATATGTCATTGCGTCCCTTGTCTTTATTTTTATTCTATTATCCAGTTAACCAATAACGGGAATGATTTTCAGTGTACAGTAGCAATGATGGGATATGGACCTGAAGATAAAAGTACAGTTTTGGAGTTGATGTATAACTATGGGGTTCATGAGTATGACAAAGGAAATGGATATGCACAGGTAAGCTTTATGCCCAGGTTTAAAAGATTTAACAGAGTTGGATCATGTAGAAATCAACTGGTGTAATTCTTTTGTTCACTAGCAATACGTAAC
>NW_024086886.1:0-6937 GCF_009730915.1 Dioscorea cayenensis subsp. rotundata | reverse complement strand
GTCGAGGTTAAGTTCAGTCACACGAGATGGATATAAAGCGGTTTGCTTAATCCAGCGATGTTGACTTCCATCGGATATGTCGTCCATTCCATCTTCAAATGTCTTGTAGTTGATCTTGTCGTCGGGGCGAGTATATGTAGCATTGCGAATCCTAATGAAAAGCGAAGTTTACTCGTTGTAGAGTTCCTTTTTCTTTTTAATTATTCCGGGTTTATGCGGGGTGCGTATTGTTTTAAATATATCGTCATTTGGTTAACATATTATACTAGTCCTTTTCGTTATTAGTTAATTGCTTCAGTATTTAATTTAACGTTTAACTATTGTCATTATCGCTTAAACATTATCTCTCCGCTTAACATATTGATCTTTCATTTGATGAAAGTGTTGGCGGGAATTCGATTCTGCGAGTGCTCCCATTCATCCCCTGGTGACCACGGCGGTGTGGGATGTCTTCCTTCCTCGTCGGATCATTAGAAGTGTGTTGTCGTTGGATATTGGACAACGTTTTGATGGTGTCGAACATTTCGAGGATGTGCTTAATCATTGCAATCAAAGGAATTTTGACTTCAAATTCGTAAAACGAAAAACATGGTGGCTGTGGAATGGGTGCGATGGTTGTCGTTGCGCCTTCATGCATCAAAAGGTATAACAAAAATACTTTCGGAATCAGACAATCTGACCCATCACACCTTTGCGGTGGTGGCATAGGTTAGTCGCGTCAGCGTCAAAAAATGGTTAGCGCCACGAGTGATTGAAGCTCGGACCGTCCCTTGTACAAGGCCATCGACATTGAGGAAGGACATGTTGCGGAGACATGGTGTCCAAATACCATACAAAGCAGGAGCTTGGTTGGGAAAAGAGCATGCCGGGTGGTCTCGTAGTATTTATCTCTCGGTATATTTGTTGCTTTGGTATTTGGATAAATTGGTGAGACAAATCCAAACAGCGTGCGATCGTGGAGAGAGGCGGTGATCGTTTTCGCGTGCATTCTTTCATGTAACTTTTCGGTGGCGTGTATTGTGGCAAGTTCAGAGAGGGCTTGCGGGCGGCTGCTCTTTGCCTCGATGGTACACGGCCTCGAAAATCGCAGAGTTACGCTAGGTGCACGAAGATATGGTAACAATGGTTTTCCCGTTCCCTTCGGTATCGATCGACAGCAGGACGTGCACGGTGGACTTGGTTCATATCTAAGTTAGGCGATGCCTTATCGACGGTGGAGAGTTATCAGCGAGATAGTACCATTAACCGTGTCGGACGAGGTCCAAAGGGCCTTGTGAGGCGCAGTGCGAGAGTCTTCCCTTCTTACGCTACGTGCGTACATGTCAACGACATTTGGAGGCCAATTTTAGCAAAGCCAATGTCGGTTGGAGGCATTCCGAGGAGATCGTGGTCTATGCTTCCGCATTCGTGGGCATCCGCGGCTAAGAGGTCGATACTGGTGAATGAGCTGAGGCCGTATCACCCAGGCTCATCAGTCTGGTTGTCGATTAATAAATCGGATATGTGCACGTTGGTCGAATTATACAGTTCGGAGGTGATCGTTGGGGTGAGAGATGTATTCGAGGACGTCGTGGAGTCGGTTCGATGCATGGATCAAGGAAGCTCGTCATTTTACGGTGGCGAAAATGGTGGAAACTCATAGGGTCTGCGAATGTTGGTTTACATAACATTTAGTATTACCCTTTAAACATTCTCGATCTTTGTTTACATTACACTTGTCGACTTTAAATATTAATCATTTCGTTTAAATAATTACAATAATGTTTAAACATGTTGACGAGTGTTAACCATCCTGTGTCTTTGTTTAACTTTATTTGCGAGGTTCAAGTTGATGCGCATGTTATGTAACAGGCGTGACGCGACCCGAAATGGGAGATCTACTTATGCCCGCTACATTTCGAAAGTTAGAGATCATTGTTGAGGGACGGCCGAAGTCTTACCGTGTTGAGTGCGTTGTGTGCGATGATCGTTCGCAGTGATCGACCAATGCGGCAACTCACGTGGATCTCGCCATCGGAACTTGTTCATGTCGAAGGTGGCAGAAGTTATGGTATCCCTTGCAAACATGCTTTGGCGGTCAATAATGTGAAGCGGACGCTGGCGTGCATGCTGATTTATTAGCGGTGCTTCACCGTCGACAATTACAAGCTGGCGTACAAGGAAGCTATATTCCCCATACCCGGCGATGGCGAGGCCTTGAGGCGGAAATCGTGAGCTTCGTTTGCGACCGCTTTGTGACTGAAAAGCGCTGGGCGGCCTAGGCGAAGAGGATCGTGTGCGTTTGATGTCGCGAGGTTACATTCGCGGCGCAGAGGATCGAGTCCTGATCGGCGATCTTGCTAATGGCGCGTCGCCCGACTAGGCATTGTTAATAAACCCGGCGATGGCGAGGAAACATTGTGTATTGATGGGAACCTTTCACATTTAAACTCTTACTCTTCTACAGAATTGAATGTATTTACGAGGACGTTTGTTATTTTAAGCGGATCTGTGTAATTTGAAATATTTCAGTCGATGTTTAAACAATGAGTGCATTTATTTAAGCAGAGCAGTGTTATTTTTAAGCGGGTACACGTATTTTTGAAATATTTAAAAGCCCGATGTTTAAAGCGATATATAGTATATTTAAACAATGAAAGTGAAATGTACACAATTACAACGTAAATTAAACAATGAAATAAAACCGAATGGAATTTAACACCTTTTACAATTCAAAACAAACAAAATTTACATTAAGATATACAAGTCATGTTCTTGAACACGAAAACAATGAATTAATTTGTCGAGTTACATTTGAAAACAAAATTGGCGGTCGAGATACTCTGAGGACATGTTATTCAAAAACAAAAATTTAACCCGCTTGTGTGACACCCCTTTGTCATGGGCCATTTTCCTCCTCCTTAAGTATCACGGGTAACATACGTGTCTCCCGAGGTAAGGAGCGTGCATGCTGCGATAGCCGTAACTTCTCACCCCGGTAATGGTGCTCGATAAACCGCATGGCGTGGGCGGGCTGATCGGCGCTTCCTTGTTTTTAGGCGTGGGGTTTTACGTAGCCGTCGCGGCGGGTACTTTGCCGTCGCCGACTCGCGAACTCCATATCGACACAAAGGTCGAGATAGATTCATTGTCGAGATATGCAAGTCGAGATTAGAATACCGATTTAAATACAAGCAGATGTTAATCGGACATAATTAAAGAACTTACCATGTCAGCAGCGTCCTTATCGTACCCGGACGTGAAGAATAATGCATGTATTCTTGTTTATCATTGTCCGGGAGCGGCGACATGGAAGTGGCCATTCATGATTATCGGGAGGATGACAATTTGAACTTCATGCGGGTTGCGCACGGCATCCCCGATCATAGCCATAATTGTGTCGTGATGCGTCGTCACGCTTTGACATAAGCAGTATGAGCGATGCGGTGATGGGCGCGCCTCTTGTAAGGATATGGCTCTTTGCTCGGCGACTTTTTGTATGATGCATACAGCGTCCATCACATCATCGGTGACCATCTCCTTCCCCTCAGCGGCGTGTATAATGCATCGGCGTGTGGTCGCGGCGACGTCGTTCTTCCTACCGGCGGTCTTTGAGGGATTAAGCGATAACGAGATATAATAAGACCATATTGTAAAGTATTTAAATGATATTATCAATTGTTACATGATATTATATATAATTAAGCGATAAGTAGAAAACTTAAATGATAACATAAGGTATTAAACACTATTAGGAAATAGTTAAACACTATAAGAAACCCTTTAAACAATAACATAAAAAGCGTTACACTTACCCAGTCCGTAGGCGGTTGAGGAAGATCCTCATCGACTCCTGCTCGTATTTGTTAAAAACGACTCGAGCCAACCCATTTCTTCTTCTTGAATAAAAAGCTTTCCGAGCAAATGCGGTCCAATTTTTGATTGGCCTTGATCATCTCTCTAGTTGCTCGGTCGGGGTCTTCGTCGACATCTTCCTTCGATCGCGGGGGCGATGGCGGCGACATCAGCTGCGAACACATCCTTACATGGTTGTTCTTGTTGTGGGATTGTGTAAACAGCGTAGCTGTGATCTTGTCGACCCGCGCGGCCGCTGACAGCGAGTTCGACGATCTTCTCAGACACGTGGCCATGACAGCGGCATCATTGGGAGACACACCCTTAACTTGTTCTTGATCTTCAGGGATTGTGTCCATCTTTGATGCCGCAATCTCGGCCGGGTTCCACAGGGTCGAGCGATTTCATCGAGAAAGAGTCAGCGACCTTCTCGAGCCGAGCAGCGGCCACATCATCTCGATGTCCTCCACCGTCGTGTCCATGTCATCAGCGGGTGACGGACTTCGATGCTGACGTCGGTCCCGCCGATGGTGTTGCTTTATTGTTTCATCGTCGGTCCCGGTGGAGAGCGAGGCGATATTGTTCTCCTCTTTTTCGCCAAGTCTCTTGAATGTGGCCGCCTTGGAATGACCTTCCCGATGATGTCGTCGTCGTCAAATTCCGACGCCTCGTTCGTCCGGGTGCTTCGAGTTCTTTCGGGGGATGGCGCGGCCCGGTTGTGAGACGTCCTTCCGAGCGCCTCCACGGCGACAAAGCCGAGGAAACTTCGGTCATCAATATCGCGTACTGCGTAAAGAGTTCGCGGTGACATCTTAGCCCAATGTCACCGGTGAGAGTACCACGCGGTCGGAGGGGCTGCCATGGTCGAGGGGACTGTCGTTGTCGTGGTAGGGGGGTTGTTGCAATCTGCCGGGGTAGGGGAGGGCTTCTCCGGCGTCGAGGAATGCGTCTTGGCGTGGTGGGGTGGAAGTAGGAGAGCGGGCGTCCGGTAGCGCGCGATGAAAGCGCCCTCATCATCACGCCTTGAGCAAGTGGTTCGGGAGCGATGGCATCCATCCGTCGGTTGGCTCCCAACAAATATTTCTTCTTGATTTCGTTAGGGAACCCGATCTCGAAACTAACATATGTAAACCAAACAATTTCAGTGAGATCATTCATTTTTAAACTATAAAAACTATATTTAAGCAGTGTTTATATATTTAAGCGTTATAGAATATAATTAAGCGGAGAACAAAAATATTTAAACCGGTATGAATAATAGTTAAGCGGTAAATACTAAAGTTAAGCGCTAAATAAAATGTTTAAACATTAAAGACTTATATTAAACATTGTCCATGATTTATTACCTCTTTTCCATCGGCGATGACAAGCTCGTTTCTCTGAAATCGCTTGCTTCGGGTAAGTACTTTCATCGTAGCACGACATCCTTGGGATCTTGCTGAAGCGGACTTTTCTTCCCGTTCAGGTCATTTCGTAAAAACCGAGGCGTTAAGCGGCCAGAGCAACCCTTAATGTACCACTATGTTGGTCTTCTTCCGGCGCATCTATCTTGCACTCGGGCGGCCGCTTGTGGAATATCCTCCATAAGCCACGTACGTCGCTTTGCGCCCATGCGTGTCGCCCATGGGTACGGTAGATCATCGGCGTAATCAGCGATCCGGTTCGAGCCCGAGCATGATGTATTTGGGAAGAGGGCTGTCCCCATGAGGTACACCATCGGGGAGTTTGACAAAATTATCTTCTTCTCCCCTCCGTCGAACAAGTTGCACGGAGTGCTCTTGATGGAGTCTACTGTGTCTCGTGGGTCTTTGATAGATACCGCCCTTGACGGCGACACGGTTTTCTTCTTACGAAAGACCAACTGCGTCGTCAGTCATGACCTTGAGACCAAACGAGGGCCACATCTTGAGGTGCGAAAGCTTCGGCGAGGCTTTCCCGATCTCGAATTTATTGAGTGCGACCATCGTGCCTTTGCAAAAGAGAATCAAGAAGGGCCCTCTCTTGGTATATGGCTTCAGGCTCGATGAGCAGCGCAAGCGGTGTCCTTGAATAATCTCCGATTAGTCGAGGGTCGTGTTAACTTTCAATTCAGCTAAGGTCTCCTGAGCCGGTGTCAAATATAGCGCCATTAACTAGGTTGACCGCCGTAATCCTGAAAGCTGCGACAATAACAACACATTCAACATGCGGTATTGACAAAAGTTTAAGCGGAAATATAAGGTTTTTAAGCGGTAAACTCTCGGTTATTAAGCAGAGATATAAAATGTTAAGCGAGACCCATTTTGTTAGCAGAGGCGAGAATACTTAGCAGAGACAACAAATGTTAAAGCGTACCATCTCATTTTCTTAAGCGTCAACCTCGTTTTGTAAAAGCGCAGACCATATCAAGCGAAGCAGAAATGTACATTATAAATATTACACAAATCATAACAATCGAAAAAACTATTTCGATAGTGTATACATCTGAAAATGCAAAAACAAAAACAAAACCCTAGCGAGAAATCTCCTATGAGACTAACAAAACCCCGGTAGAAATCCCCTACTGAGACTTCGATATCTTCCAACAAAAAGCAGAGGCACAAAAACAAAAGCAGAAAAAATCTTTCTTTGTAGCGAGCAGGTTAACATAAAAACCATACTCAATACCTTAGATTGCAAGCGATGAAATGCCGACTAGTTGCTGTGAGGGACTTCTCCTTGAGATCTCGGGTGGAAAGGGAAAAAGGCGATGAAATGGCAATTCGGAGGCTTCGCAGGTAGAGACAACTTCGGAGGCGACCCGGAAATGGAAAAGGCGAAGGCGTGAGTTGAGAAAAAGCAATTAAGCGGCTCGATAAATTAGTCTCTCGGGGGTTACCCTCACGGAAAAACCGCCCACTTCCTCTCAAATCGGCCCGAGATGGGCTGCGACCCACGACTCCCCATGCAAGGGCATTTTCGTCAAAAAATTTGAAACTCACTCCGTTCACATCCGATTCTGGGGGTTTGGGGGTTTGAAAAAGCATAGACTTTAAAAAGGAGGGGTTTTTGGGGGATTACTAAAAACTAACGGAGGTGTTTTTGGCAATTTTACAAACTTAAAAGGGTTTTTGGCAATTTCCAC
>NW_024086885.1:0-7388 GCF_009730915.1 Dioscorea cayenensis subsp. rotundata | reverse complement strand
GGACGGAACTGTTGCTAGAGGGGGCTTCACTCACCTCGGCGATCTCTTTATCCGCCCAGTGGAACCGGCCCCTTCTTCCTTCTCTCAGCTCCACTTCGAGGTCCAGCCCTCCAACTGCCAAGAAGAAGAGGAGAAGTTGGTGCTTTCTTGGTGGCTGTGTTTTTCCATCATCTCTACCCTCTTGCGTGGCTACTTCATATGAATATTTTATGGAAAAAAGCACTAAGGAGATCACAACAACATGGACAACATGATCACATGATCGACTTGACAACGTTTATATTATATATATGTGTTGATCTTGATCTCGGGAAAAAGGATGAAGAAGATGAGCAGGTGATTAAAGAATTCTCATGAACTTTTCAAGAGAAATAGAAAAACCTTTCACTTATGTATATATAACCACACCTAACACACTCATAAGGATAACATAAGTTAATACAAGTCGACTCAACACAACCAACTTAGAGCGCCTAGAACTTAACTACAACATGAGATGATGTAATCTTAGCCATCCATTTGTAACTTTAAAACTCCCTTTAAATTATAACTATCTTAACTAATCAAACATTAAAAAAACATTAACAAAAGAACTTCAGCAGAACATCAAAGTTTCTGCTCTTGAACATCAACGACATTTCCATCTTCTGATCTTCAGCAAAACCTGAAAACCTAAACTCTAATACCTGATCTTCAACAGCTTCATCATCTTTCAGGCTTCAATCACTCCAACAATATATATATATATATATTATATGTGTGTTTATATATATACTATGGCATCCTTACATGATCACATAAGTGAGATTGTAAGAATGAAATAAGAGAATGAGATATTATTATATATGCCTGAGAGTTGACTTCATTAATTTCTTGTTTTTTTATATATTTTTTTTTGGGGTGCATTTACATTCAAAAGTTGAAAGTTGAAAGTTGAACTGAAGGAGATGATCACCTACTTAAAGGGGTTAACTTTTGTAATGAAAACAAAACCCCTAAAAACAAGAGAAAAAGAAACATGCCTAAGATAATTAACATGCATTCTATATATAGAATACCTTGCTATTTTTTGAGCGAGAGAGCTATTCATTTGTAATATTTATTTAGATGTTGTACTAATTAATTATTTATTCAAGGAGTAGAACTAGGGCCATACAATCTTATATTTCTATATATTATTAAATAAGCTATAATGGAAAACACATATCAGTTTGCAATAATCTCTGTGTGTATATATATATATACCGTTAAACAAATTTCCTGACTAACTTGATCTAATCAATTAACTAAACTTTACCTGTTCAATTATTACGATGAATGAATTTTTTTCTAAATTTTGCCTTTAGCCCCCCCTATCAATAGGTCCTGGTTCCGTCCCTGCACTCAACCATGCCCTTATTTGTTAAATTGAAGAAAACTAAAAGCTAAAAACATATTTTGAAAAGAACAAAAAATTATTTTATATTTTTTTCAATCTATAAATACCCCTTTGCATCAAATTATTTTGCATTTAGTATCATGTTATTTACCTTAATTGTTATTAGCAAACATTATTAAAAAAAAATAGATATTACTCAATTTTTTTGTATATTCAATATTATAATCCATTGTTTTTATATGTATTACTCACCTCCATTATTGATATTATTTAATATAAATAGATTTAATATCAAATTGTTTATATAGAAAAATATTTTAATACAAATATACAAAGCAACAATAATGTCAATGATGTGCAATAATATAACCATATTGTTAATTTAAAACTAGAATCCTTTCCACAAATTTTTGTGTATTTATTTTAGGTGGAATTTCTAAAAATTTTGTATATTTCTAACCATGTTATTAATTAACTTAACATCATAATATTTCTAAAATTTTAATTAATAAATAATTAATTAACTTAAATTTTTGTTTAATTAATAACGAAGTTTTCATTCAAATGTAATTTACAAATTTTTTTAATTATACTTTTTATCCTTCGTCATTAACAATATATTTTAGATATATTTTAAAGGAATAAACCTATATTAAGATAAAAAAATATTGATTAATAATTATTAAAATCTTAAAATTTTTCTAGGTTTATCATTTTCATATTTGAAAATAACGTGCATTGGTCCATTTCAAAAATTGGAGTTTTTCCATTACTATAACCTTTGAAAATCATCAAATTGGAAAAAGCTAGTGATGGAGGAAGACATGGTAGGCACGCCACCACCATGGAAGGAGAAAGGTCATGAGTTGAAGCGGGATTGTGCCTTGATGGAGCAAGATGTTGTTGATGATTTCCAAAATGCTTAGAGAGTGCTGTGAGAACCAAGAACACATGGACTCCTACAATGGAGTCATATAGGGCTAAACTTTGAATGTGGTCTCTTCTGACTTGAAGGTGGATGGCGAAATATCCGATGATGGAGATGATTCTGGTGATGATAGCTTTGATGATAACATTGATGGTTCGTGCATCAAACTATCTAAAGAGGAGAAACACATAGTATGGCTGCCATGACGAAAGACTTTGATTGTTAAAGTTCTTGGAAGGCCGATTAGCTATACATATCTTTGCAATAGACTCAAACAATTGTGGTCATTGACAAGATCATTTCAGGCTGTTGATCTTGGCAATGGTTACTTTTGTATAAAATTTAGCCATCACCCTGATTATGAGCATGTTCTTTGTGATGGTCCTTGAATCATCATGAGCCACTATCTAACAATCAAACGATGGACACCAGGGTTCCGATCTGATGAAGCAACTATTGACTCTGTTGCTTCTTGAATCCGATTTCCTCTTCTTCCTATGAGTTTTATAATGAGGTGATTTTGATTGAGATGGCAGGAAAGATTGGGTAAAATGTAAAGGTTGATCAAATGACCAATTGTGCATCTTGTGGACATTTCACTCGACTATGTCTGGAGATCGACCTTACCAAGCCACTAGTTCCGAGAATCTTTATTGGAGGATGATGGAAAGTGATTGAGTATAAAGGACTTCAGATGATGTGCTTTGATTGTGGTAAGTTTGGTCATACTACAGATTACCCAAGCCGTCAAAGGATACAAGAGGGATGTACTGAAATTCAATATCTACAAGTTTCATAATCTTCTAAAGTTCCTACAAAAGAGTATGAGAGCCATAAGTATGGATCTTGGATGATTACTAAAGAGACTTACAACATGAAACCTCTATTTACCAAACCAGATGGTGGAGCCCAACAACCTTTGAATACAATGGGCATTGCACAAGGAAATTCTATCTCTAAATAATCTAGCTTAAGATTTGAATTGCTGGTTGACGATGGTGATATTCAAGGGTCTCAGGAAGTAGTATCATGTTCCATTACACAACAGTCATGGGTAACTAAACCAATTGCGGAAGAGACAATACATGCTATTTCTAAGGAGAAAACAATCCTCAAGAAAAATTTGCTGGTAGCAGCATCACTATCTAATAAAATTTCTTCTGGCAAGGGTATCAATATGGCAAAGAAAGACTTTGTGCATGTGAATGATAGGGACATAATCGCGTAATGAAGTGTGTGTGTGTAAGTGCAGAGTTGCAGTCCATAAAGAAAAAAGTGAGTACTAGTAATAACTCTAAACACAAAAAATAGCCTAAATGATCGAATGTTGTGTGTGTGAACAAAGCAAGCAAATATAAAAAAATACGGGAAATAATAGGAGAGAAGTCAAGGAAGAAAGCGATGTACTAGCATAGCACCCCTCTAGAGTTATGAAGTACAGGACAAACGTTGTCAAAACATGCAATCCTATTTGAACCGAAAGGTTTCCAAAATTATACTAAACCCCAATTTCTTAGGCGAAGAGTAACTAAATAGGTGCAGAGCTGATACAAACATCCACACAATCGCATTAACACTCTATGAAACCTTATTGTGGGCTAATGATAATTTCTTAAATAGATAATCTCCTGCAAAGAGCGAGATTGCCCTTAATCCGAATACATAGCAGAAATGCGATTTCTCCTAAAATCCACTCCACATGATTGCAAAGAGCACGCAGATTATCACTAATCCACTCCGAAGAATTGCGGGAGACAAAGTCTCCAAAGTACACTAATCAAAGGTATACTGATGCAGCGATATACTCGAACTGTTGATTCGCGCACGAATACCCAGTACAAGCCTTCAAAACCTGTTGATCAAAGATAGCCAGGAATTGGAAAAGAGAGTAAATTTTATTACTCAAGAGAATAACTATTACAAAACTGATTTCCTCTTGCCCATAGGCTTACATTAAATAGGAAAAAATATCAAAGATATGAAAATAATCCTAAAACGGAGATAATTCAAAAAAATATACCAAAATTGGTAAATTTTTCAAATACCGACAAGAAATAAAAAGAGTTAACAAAATAAAGACTAACGCATATAAGCGACTACAAATCGAGATTTCTAGCCAAAGAAATGGCGAAATCAATTATTACTAAAAAAATAGCAAAAATCGGGGTTTTCGAGGCCCTAAGCGATGGAATTTGGCGAAATCATGCATGACTCACGAGTTTGCTTGACAAACTCGTGACTTGTGTTTGTTGGCCCGTTTCCCATCAGACTAGGCCCAAGTAACCTAAAAACTCCACTGCCCGGCGAATTACTAAAATACCCTTATTACTTCGAGTCCCACTTCCGCATGAACGCGCATGCCATCTCCTCAATACGTCCCGCATCATATACTCACTATCCTCTTGAATTACGATAAGTCTATGCTATGTGGGAATTTCTTCTTGTCACGTAGCAATACCAAACATGATATTTAAGACTTTCACCTCGTTAGCAACCAAGCATTCAATCACACAATTAGACTTAAATAGAAATGACTGCAATTAAAAAAACAATTAAAGCAACAAAGATCCATCAACTAATGCCAAAAGTATAAACCCTAGAGTTCAACTATGCCCAAACATCTACAAATTAGCCCTCCATTAGTGGAGGGGAAGCATCCAAGATAAAAATAATAGGAGAAAATATGAATCCATGAAAATCCCCTCTTGAATTGTACTGATGAAGAATTACCGAAGAAGCTCTAGGGAAGCTTCCACGCACGACGTCAAGGTGAGCTTAATGGCTATAACCTCCAATCAACTTGAATATGGATCCAAATATCTCTTCAAATAGACCCTTGAGTGTTGGAGATTCATCTTCCTTCTTCCCAAACTTCACCTCCGAGAATCGCCCAAAAAAAAAAGATAAGAATGCCCTAACAATCCTCATCAGGTCTATTTATACCAGATTGCTTACAGGTTGCTTACGAGCGTAAGGACGTGGCTATAAGGGAGATAGAGAAGATAGTCGCGAACCTTACGGGACCACTTACGGCTGTAAGTCACGTCCGTTAGCTCTTCTGTTTGTATTACGATACAGCTTACGGCCGTAAGCACTGGACCGTAAACTTCACTGTGTTGCTTCTTACGACTACCCTTACAGGCGTATGCTGTGGTCATAAACTCCTCTAGATGGTCATTACAGGCATTCATGCGGCCATAAGCCTGGCCCATAAGTTTCTCTGATTTAGCTCTGAAACCCCCCTTATAAGCATAAACAAGCCCGCAAGGTTCCCTAACTTACAGCCAAGGTTGTCAGACCCGGCCCGGGCAATGACCCGGCTAAACCCAGGGGTCAAGGGTCAATGGGTTCGATCGGGTCGAACCGGAGTCAATAATTAAATATAAAAAATATTATAATAATTAATAATGAGCAAATATAATATTAAACCCATAATTATATTATAAAAACCTACTCAAATTTGATATTTAAATTGATAAATGACCTTGTATACAGTAGAGTTTTCTAATTATGTAATTTATTTTTACATTTTTTAAATATTTACAAATTTAATATATTAATATATAATTATCAACTTCTCTCGGTGTTATTTATTTATTTATTTGTTTATTGGTTGATTTTGTTAAAATAAATAAAAAATTAATTCAGTAATTCTTATATCTCAATTGAGTTTTTATTTTATTTTAAATTTTCTTATATTTTTTTATTTAATTAGAATACTTTAATTTTATATTTTAATAATAAAATTACACTCATTTATTGTTTTATTTTCTTAATAAATTAAATTTTTAGAAAGTATTTACATAACACATTAATATATTTTATTTTTAAATGTTAATTTTTGTTGGTATATATATATATTGTAATTCTATTTATTGATTATAAATTATAAATTAATATTAATAAATATACACGATTTTTGTGGTTTCTAATGAGAAAAATAATAATAAATTATTAAATATTGTAAAAAAATTAAACATTGTGACTCGATTGACCCGTAGGGTCAAGCTGGTTCCGATTGAACCGCCTGGGTCACGGGTTAACACGGGTTTTTAATACCCGGGTCGATGGGAGTATACTCGGTCGGGCCACGTGGCGGTTCCCGCTTTTTCCCGATTGAGCTGGGCTGGTTCGAGTCGACAACCTTGCTACTGACCATAAGCTTGGCTAGTAAGTCTACTAGTAAGCCACCCAGTTTTGCCTTGTCCTTATTCAAATGATGCCGAGAGAGCTCTAACTTCATCGTTTAAGGTCTGAAATGTTTTTTTTGGCTCTCGCTCATCTTGAATTGCTATCCTAAGTTTGAGAATGTGAAACACACTATATTTAGCATCAAATTCCACAATATAATTCTAATTCATGCCAAATGAGTTTACAAAATGATATAAAATATATGAATGTTGTGCACTCATCAATAATATGTTACAGGAATTAGCTTGATTGTCTCAGAATTTTTTATAGGGTAATACTGTTGAGAGAAGGACTCTTCTTTAGGTTGCATGGGACACAATATGTTTGCCCAAAGAAGACTGTAGTTAGAATATACAAGATGCAAGAAAAGCAAATCTCGCTTTTCTTGCAAAGCTTTGTTGGCACATTTTAAAAAACTACAGACTCTCTGTGGGTGGAGGTGCTAAAGAAGAAATATTTGAAAAAACAAGATCTCTTTTCAGTCTCCAGCAAGCCTGCTAATTCTTATACTTGGAGGAGTAATGTTAGTAATGGGCGTAATACTAAATTTTGGTTAGATGAATGGCTTCCATGTTAACCAATTATTTTACGTG
Organism: Dioscorea cayenensis subsp. rotundata; assembly: GCF_009730915.1. Lineage (NCBI taxonomy): Eukaryota > Viridiplantae > Streptophyta > Magnoliopsida > Dioscoreales > Dioscoreaceae > Dioscorea > Dioscorea cayenensis. Next base: position 298 of record NW_024086885.1, on the reverse strand, counting down.
CAACCAGAGACATAGTTGAAGACGAGGTCGAGCGAAGTGTAGCGGATTATTGTTTAGACAATGATGGTTGGAATCTTGAAGAAATACTAAATGTTCTTACCGAAAGCCTTGTTTTTTAAATTGTAGCTGTGTGGGTTGATATAAAGAACCACCAAGCTAATACAATTTTCTGGAAATTTGAATGTGATGGTAATTTCTCAATGCAATCCACCTATAAATGTCAGCTCCAATCTCAAACTCCATCTTCTTTTTCATGGTGTAAGATATGGGAGCTCCCTTGTCCAAATATGATTAACCT